>NC_061520.1:3552500-3660000 GCF_022379125.1 Scophthalmus maximus
CAAACTATGGGCCCGCCCCCCCACGGAGGCGACGAGTTAAAGATAGATTCCGTAATCATCGTCACTGCTGTCTGCGTTTTATACGTTTTTTAACTGTTAACAAAGCACAAAGAAGTGAAATTTGGGCCTTCGGGCGGTTTTCAGACACGAACTCTGGAAAATGTTCAGGGAAGAATGGGTTCCGGACTGTTTCCTTTCACATACGACGGAAAGCCGTTGTTAGTCATCAACTCGCCGCCTCGCGCCGCTGTCACTTTTCCTGTGGTTCTCCTGCACAAGGACTCATGCAGACATTCTCCGGGGCCGGGAAGGTCGAGGGAAACGTCCCGGGCAACGTCGCGTTCTCACGTGCAGCTCGGTAGTTCAGGGAAATGTCCGGACGTCGCTGCATGTCTGAGAGGAGCTGACGTCGGCAGAGATTCAAATGCGCTGAGAGCGGTTATTGTTGAGCGTTGACCGCAAGAAGATGAATGAATAATATCGGAGCCGCGAATGAGAAAAATGCCAACAAGTCCACGACCTGATCAACTCCTTGGATCCGACCAGTAAGAGTGCACCAGTGGAGCTTTGTCGTCATGGTAACAATAAAAAACGACAACATATGACGTTGAAGCTGCGGAACAGTTTGGTTACATTTAGTCCCAAAGACAAGTTGGTTAGGTTTAGGAAAAGTTTGTGTTTTTATTTTTTGGGGCTGTGTCGAGTGGATTAACGTTCAATGCCGACTTATGTAAATCAGGGCATACAAATAAAATTGAGTTGAATTGAAAAATGAATCATGACCAAAGGTAAAGATGGATTAGAAAAGAAAAAAATATATAAACAGATCAAATCCTAAGTCTCTTGAGGATGAAACATATTTGATGTAAAGCTGGAAATTCAGAGGTGAAGGTCTGGTTCAAGAGTTTACTGTATCTATGTTAAGATTAACTCATTGAAAATGGGGTTTTTTGATTTTTAATTTTGCCGAATTTCTCTGTATATTAAGTACAATTAACAAGAGATTTCACGCGGGCTTCATTAGCAGCCATCCAAGTCTCTGGTCTGATGCAACTTGGTGTTTCGGGGCTGAAGTCTGAAGAGTTTCACACAAAAATGTCAACTCTCATACGTCTGAGATGAGAGGAATAATGGCGCACAGAGGCACGTCTGGAAGGCCACTCGTGTCTTTCCTTATGCCTTTTCCTTCCTCGGCCCCTCCGCTCCCTTGATCTCTCTTTAGTCTCTCGTTTCCTTCATCCAGAGAGAATCATTAAAGCCCAGATATGATAGTTGGGATACATCAGAGGGAAGCGCTTCCCCCCACGTTCGGCTGCTTCACCTCCTCTTTTCAACTTCTCCTCTGCCTTTTCTAATCTCATTAACATTTGACATTTACAGTCTCTCTCTCTCTCTCTCCATCCTCTGAGTCGCTCTCTCTCTCTCTGCAGATGAGTGCGCAGGTTCTCGAATCAAACTAAAACCGACCAAGACGAACCGCTCCATCCGCCGAGAATAACGGCGTTAATTACAGAATGATTGAAAGGATAAGTTAGTAATAGTCCGGAAAGTTTTTTATAATTTTCTACGCTTCTTAACAACATCCATCTTGTCTGTCTGTCCATCCAACCCTTGTCCATATATGTCAAGTTCCACAATAATATGGATTAATAAACTAGGATCAGGCATATACGTACATAGTTTTATGCATTTTAGTTTCTACAAATATTTAGGCATCTGGTCCAAGTATGAACCCACTGGACGTCACCCGTTGGTTTGTGAGCTGCAGTTTTGTAGCCTCAAGTTTAATATTTCATATACTATTGTACCATAGACTGTGTATAAAAAGGGACGTGGTCGACGTATCCGGAAACCGAAGTCAAAGCAGAAGTGCCTGCATTCTCTGGAATCACCAGCAGAGGGCGACTCCCCTGGTCGCAAAAATGAAAATCAGTTTCTGGTCAAAATGCATAACTCAAGGCTTCAAAACCTCAAACCAACGGGTGACGTCACGATGGGTTCATACTTGCCTGCGACCCTGCACCTATTAGACGGTACTAGCTGCCAATCACACTGTATCCACGCCCCAATACGTACGGTGGTTTATCGTCTGTTTGACTGAAAATGGACCATTATTTAAGAACCAGAATTTTTTTCTCATAGACTTCTATAGAAACAACCGGTAGAGTCGCCCTCTGCTGGTCATTCAAGATAATTCACATTTCAGGAACTTCAGGCTTCACTTACCGGACCCAGTGACTACGTCATTTTATACACAGACTATAATCTGGCCCCAGATCAGTGCGAACTAACATAAATGTCCGATTCCCAACATTTTTTCTGAATGGTTACTGTTTGATTGACTCTCTGTTGAGTACATCGTCTGGTTACACTGTCTTCTTCTGCAAGAATCAGCCCCACCAGCAGCAGTACAGCATATAGCAGTGGATGCACTAAAGCTCTAATTCACATTTTCTTATACTGATTTCAAAAAATGAATTTGAATAAAAGAAAAGCAGAGCGGTTCCAGGTTCACGCTCAGGTCATCGCATCCACTTCGCGCCCTCGTCCCTGGTCATGTCTTCTTGTCATTCACGTCGTCTCCCGGTTTTACTCTCGCCTTTGCAAGAATCGCTCATCCTCGTCCTCGTCCTCGTCCTCATTCTCATTCTGCCTCCTGCTTCGTCCTGTCAGCGTTCTCTCTCTCTCCCTCTGCCACTGTCTGTGTATGTCTCTCGCCCCGGCCTGCTCTCGCGTCCTCCGCTGCCTCTCTGACAGCTAATCAATGAGCAGGCAGCCGTGAGGGAAGAGGCTTTGGCTGCATGGATTTCCAATGGGACTGTCGACCCAGTGATGAGGAGTGGGGAGGGGTGGTACCCCGGCATACAGGCTGTAACGCTGGGTGTGTGTGTGTTAGGACCATTGACAACACACACACTCACACACACTTTGTAGGTTTTTGTGTGAGAATCATGTCAAATAAACCTAAAAACAAATCAGGAGGTGTCGTATACTACGATTGAAAATCAGATCAGGGAATTAGGTTTCTCCAAAATAAGGAAGAGACGGGGGGGGGGGGGGGGGGGGGGGGTCAAAGTCAATGTGATGCATAACATTAGAGCCCGACCGATATGGATTTTTTGGGGCCGATGCCGATATCGATATTAGTGAGTACAAGATTCCAGATACTGATACATCGGCCGATATATATATATATATATATGTATATATTTTTTTTCTTCCTATATTGTCGTTATGAAACCTTTATGACAGAAGTGTAATTTAGGCTCGATATTTTAATTTAACCATTTACTTGATCATGAATAACTATAAAGTGGAAAAAAATTACAAATACAACCAAATAAATAGAATTCAAAATAAGAAAATAAACATTTACTTGACCTTAAAATGTAAAAACATGAATGCACATTTAAAGGCTCATAACTGTTGGCCGAGAATATCGGTCGGGCTCCACACATATCGGCCGGTACCGATAAGAAAGGCTAATATCGATCGGGCTGTCGATCGGGCTGTCGATCGGGTTGTCGATAGGGTTGTCGATAGGGTTGTCGATCGGGCTGTCGATCGGGTTGTCGATCGGGTTGTCGATAGGGTTGTCGATAGGGTTGTCGATAGGGTTGTCGATAGGGTTGTCGATCGGGCTGTCGATCGGGTTGTCGATCGGGTTGTCGATAGGGTTGTCGATAGGGTTGTCGATAGGGTTGCTGAGTGTCTGACAGACGAACCGTTGATCTGCTCCTCAGCGAGGCCTCGTCCCACCCCCCTCTCCTTCTCTTGGACCATGTGAAAAAGCCCAGACGTGACGGAGAGAGACTTGTTTCCCTCGCACCTCGTTGACATTCAAACAGACAGCGATGAAGTTGATTACGGCTAATGAGCGGCGACGCTGCTCCTGCAGCTTCTGCTAATTCAGTGACCTGAATTATCAGCTTCTGTTTGTCAGTTTCAGTGAGTCTGTGGCGTCGATCAGCATCGCGTCACGCGTGTGACTCCTTCGCTGCGAAGGCGCTTGAGGTGAACTGCGATGTTTTGTGGTTCGGCATTTTACCCGCCGAATGTTCAGACTCAATTATGGACTGAAATTAAAGCTTGCATGGAGATCTGGGATGGATTCAGATGGTCCTTCCTGTCCTCTTTTCCTCTCTACTATTCCTTGACCTCAGTGGAAAACGTCACGAGGTCAAGGGAAGGTGTAAAGGAGGACTGATAGGACGCAGGAAAAGCCGGGAGTCCGACTCCACCTGAACTAAACCACGTCATCACGCGACGGGGGATGTTGTTGATGCGTCTGTCGTGGCGAAATGACAAATTCCCGAGGATGGACTACAAAAAAACGCACGGGCTCCATCAGCGTGTTTCAGCGTGTTTCAGCGTTCTACCACCGCGTGACGTCAGATGTTAATGATTCACATGTCTAAGGTAGCTAAGGTTGGTCCAAACATGCGTTTGTGTCGTCTCATTTTGAAAAAGAGGTTTGACCAGTGGAGAAACTCCAATCCAACACCGGTGGGGTTAAACCATCACACTTTCAATTACTTGATGAGGACTCTCTTCTTCTTCTTTGGTTCGGGGGCATCTCAGCAGGACGAGTGTTTCCTGTCATCGTGCAGGAGAAGGACCTTAAAATCAGTGCTGTCCTGAAATCAGGCCAATACCTGGTAGTTTATTGAGATGAAACCAACTCTTGAAGTTTTAACGGAGCTTGTCTGAGAACTGAGAACCGATGTAGGACTCTTAATCTTTGAAAGACGGCCATTGGCATGGATGGAATCAGTAGGTTTCACATAGAGAAAGATGGAACACAAAGAGCTCTGCGCTCGAGGCCGGTGACGACGTGATAATGATCTGTTGTGGCACCGACACTTGACAGCCGTGTCGCCGGGCACGTGTGGCAGGATGTGGATCAGCTGCCCCGGGGAGACCTGGGCGGGACGAGGTGCACCTGAGGCCGTCCCGTCACCTCCAGCGTGCGTCGCGGCTCTCCAAAGTTGCCGAACGTAAGAAGATGCTGAGTTGGCTGCTGTCGGTGTCTCGGTGTGCTGCTCGGGCCCGCGGAGCCTGGCGGAGGTCGAGGGCCGTCCGACGTGCGACACGTCAGCACCTTGTGTCGTGTCTCTGTGAGTGTGATGAGGCGGCTCCCAGCTCCGCCTCGCAGCTGATGGCGGACTGTAAAGACAAACGGGATTTACTGAAGAAAGAACTATTTCTGCCGTTTGAAGGATTCTTCCCTTGGACCGCTTTTTACCCCACGGAGGAAGTGTTTTGTGCAACACTACACACTAAAGCCATGTCCTCTTTGATAGTTCGGGTGATGCTGAGGTTTTTTGCAAAAGTCTGCTCGGCCTTTGATCAGTGACTGTGAGAGAAGAGCTTTGAACACAGTCACGCGTTTCAGAGCTGGAGTTACGAAAATACTGCAAGATAATGAAATAAAGATTTTTTCATTTTGCTTCCTTTTACAGGAGCAGCTTTCTTCATGCATAGTTTTTGTGGTGGCGTTTACACTAAAACGTATGGACAGCGAGACACATTTTGAGAATGGATCTGGAAATGATCAAATGGCCTTCTTAGTTAATATCGCAGCGTTAAAAATGTTAATTAACCTCACTGTTACGAACTCAACAAGGAGATATTTCATCGAAATGACATGCAAACAAGACGTGAGTTCAGATGGAAACTTTTGTCTCCAGCGTTTATTTCGTTATTATGGAGCCAGCCCACAACAGGTGACCTGGCCTTTGCCTCGGCTCTTCTGCCCACTAACCTGAAGCAGGTTGTCAGGTTAGCTCCCCAAAAATATACCTGTGGTCTCAATTTTTGTGCAACCAGCAAAACGTGTTGGTCATGATTTAATTATTCAACACAGTTTCTTGCTGCAGTGCAAATCAACAGACATGTCAATGCGGACAGATATATACAGTCTCACGAAAAACTCACCCTTTTTTCTCCGCATGTAACTTCCCCCCTCCCACCAGCAGGATACTCAACAGACCACAGGCTTCAAAATACACATCATATTAACAAAGATTTTTTTTTGACATTCAGGTTTTTGGACTTAACTGCATCTAAAGCGACACTATGATTCAGACTGAAGATGAGTCAGAGGGCATTTATTAAAGGTATCATTTATTTTTGTATAATGAAAATAGTAATGGCCCCAGTGTTGAACCCTGTGGCCCCCCATTACTGACAGCATGGGTGATTCAGCACAACCAGTCACAACAGTCTGTTCTCACAGTAAGAATAACCATAACAATAAAATGAGTATTGAGACTAATCACCAGTCATAATGTGGCTGTAATGGAGGCCGCGGCCTCTAGGGGGCACTAGATGGACTTCAGCCTGATGCTGTTTGTTGCCTCGTCTGACTCATCGCCTCGAGGTCCGTGTGAATGAGACCCTGCAAAATGGAAAATGAATGTTGTTCAGTATAGATGACACACACACACACACACACACACACACAGAGAGAGAGAGAGAGTCAGACTCTTGATAAACTTCCTCGTTACTGCCGAGTGCAGATGTGTTTTCTCTGTACTTTCACCTCAGGCTGGATTGTGGGTCTGGTGGGCGTTATTGATCGGAGCGGCTTCATCACCCACACTCAGCAACATGGTTCACCACAGGTCAACAGAGGTCACAGAGTCAGCGGTGAACCCGGAGTACTTTCTCTACTTTATTTTTTTATCTTTATGGAGTTCCGTCTCTCTTCTCTCTCACCGTTTTCCACCGTTCGCGTACAGATTATGAAATGTTCGGCCGGACGACCAGCTGCATCGCAGTCATGTCAGAGGGAATGAGTCGGGCGGCCTGCCGCACTGCATCGATTGATAAATGGTGAAAAGGTCATTTAGCTACAACAACATACAAACAGTTGTGTCTGATGCTGCTCTCATTTCTGTGGTGTTTTGACTTGGGACTTTTACTGGGCCTTGTCTCCGGCTTTAATGGGTTTTGTAGTTTGGACATCGCTCGGCCTCTTTGCCATTTGAACTGGGACTTGTTTAAGCCTTGGTTGTTTATTTTTGGGGTCTCAGGGGTCTTTGGACCGACTCGTTGCCTCGGACGTGTCTCTGCAACATCGGCGATCCGACTCTGCCTTGTTTCAACCTCTCGAGTGTTTCACCTTCGACTTGTCTCTGCTGTGCGAGTTTGTTTGACTTGGATTCCTCTTTGTCTCGAGGGTCTTTTGATTATGACTGGCATGACTAGGGCTATTTTGACGATTTGGTCGCGCCTTGAACAGGACTAGCCATACAAAAAAAATAAGATGCCATTGCTTTTGAAACATGAAATGAGGTATGATCTTTCTTCAAGAACCTCTTTTAACATGCTGAAACCTTTGCTGATGCACTTTTTCGTGCATTTCCCCTCATCGCCTTATGCTTTTTCTCCTTTATTAGACGTCTTTAACGTCGTCCCTCGGTTCTGAGTCACACTGGATAAACTCCTGAATATTTTAAATGTCACTCTTCTCTGCCGTTACTGCATCGATGTGAGCGAGCGTCGATTGTGAAGAGAAAAAAAAGGACGTGTGAGGATCGGAGGAGACACTCATTCATATGTTATACAACTGGAGCTAAATCCCATTGGTAAAACAATGATGATGTGCGTATATATTTTAATTTATTTGTATTTTCGAGAAGAGCTTTGATAAATTCTTCTTCGGCGGCAGTGAACTCTGTTGGAAGAACAGGAGGCGTCTGATTCAGCTCCGGGCTACGAAGAAGCATCATCCTCATCCGGATGGCTGTGGACCCCTGAGACGGAAAAGAAGAAAAAAGGCGGGCGGCTGCAGACACTGCCGGGCAAAATGTTGTTTCGTAAACAAGCGAGCAGCGTAATCAGGCCGGCTCCCAGGGTCTGTACACGGCAAAGTGTTGGAGTGTTTGGAAAGTGTAAACCATGTATTCACGAGTGAACAGGTGAGCGCGTCTGGACGAGTCCTCTGATGAACAGGTTTCACATTCACGTGCTCCAGTGGAACTGCAGAAGCGGAGTCTACCACTGGCAAAATAATGAAAAAAGCTTTTTTATGTTCCCGAGGAGAGGCCAACGGAGCAGAGCAGCTTCAGGACTCGATGAAAAGCACTGGTGATGCAAACCCTGCTCCTGCTGCGAATATATATCAGGCAATGCTGAATTTTTCATAGTTTAATAATGCCATTTTCACATTTCTCCTCCGTGACACTATTTCTATACCGCATGAGTGATGTGAAAACAACGCCGTGCTTCTGGCTATGTGGGCGCGCAGGAAAAATAAAAACACGAACCTGTCTCGGCGCTTCGTTTGTTCGTGACAGCAGAGACTCACGCAAAATATGAATTGCAGTCGCTGTAAGACCCCGCCCGTTCGTAGCTGCTTTCAGACATGCACTGAAGTCTGGACATCTCCCTCCTGCTGATGTGTTCTGAACTAAATCCACAAGCTGAAGAGTCCCCAACTGGACCAGTGTGTGTCACTTTGTCCTGGTTGGTGTCGATTTACTTCCCGCACCAACCTCGAGCTCCTTCCCCGCCAGAGAGGTGACATCCCACGTCCCTAGAGCCCCCTTCGCAACGCTGATCCGCGACGCCTTTCCCCGCGGGTGGTGACCGGGTGTCTCGGGTTCTTGTTCACGGGCGAGGGGGAAAACGGAGCCTTAGATTGACAGGCGCCCCGGGATCCCCCGGGAGGAGCTGGAAAACGATGCCGGGCAGAGGCATGTCCGGAACGCCCTGCGTTCGCCGGAAGCCTCCGCGACCCGATCCCGGATGAGTGGACGAATATGGATGGACGGATGAACGGGTGGACTCGTGTTGCCTGTTGTTTGGGTCCCAGCCCAGAAACTACAACACATTAAGTCACGTTGGGTCAAAACCTTTGTCTGGTTTCCGAATTGAATTCACTTTTAGGCTTTGATTAAGTCCCACCACTCTTCTGTGGCTCATTACACAGAAGAGGCAAATTCAATCTGTGAATGACAGGCTGACGAACAGTCCCGCTCTGAAAAAAGACAGGAATTTGGGTGATTGAGGGACGTTTGGACCCAAAAACGGAAAGCCATCACAGAGAGAACCATTACACTCTGCCAGATGAAAGAAATGAAGTGGCTCTCATGTCGCCCTATTCCACAAGCAATTTGAACAGTTTGTGGATGAGCCTGAAATATAAAAAATGATGCTACAGATGAAAAAATAAAATAATACAAAATAAACAAAGCTTCAGCATTTGCAAATCATCACGGTGAATAAGGAGGAGTGAGTTAAACGAATGGACAATACTGTTCTTCTCCGGTTTCAAGAGGAAATTCACAAATTAGCACCCGTCCATCCATCATCCACATGACTTCACCTTTGAGCGTCACAGGGAGGCTGGAGTTTGTCTTCATGTCTCGGAGAGGTGGATGTGTTTTGCGTCTTTTTTGGCATCTGGCTCGAATCCATCTCAAACACTTCACGTTTCAATCCATCTCAAACACTTCACGTTTCAATCCATCTCAAACACTTCACGTTTCAATCCATCTCAAACACTTCACGTTTCAATCCATCTCAAATGCTTCTTTTGTGCATATTCACTGTAGATTTACTCCTTGATACCAGAATACCTTCTAGCCGGGACGCACGGAGGAGGGTAAACGCTTCCTGTGATCAGATGGGACGAGGTCGCGGGCGGCGGCTCCACAGGTGAGTCTCCGTGTGCTTTTGATCACTTTGTCTTTTAACTCCCAAACTCTGATCATCTCTGTGCAACCACGCGGCTTTGTGTGGTTGCCATGGCGTCAATATCTGACACTCTGCTGCAGCGCCTACATGATTTAGATGGCACAGCCACATCTGACGCACACGCACACACACACACACACACACACACACACACACGCACACACACACACACACACACACACACACACGGACAGACCGTTAGCAATGTTTGGCATCCGCTACCTTCTTGAGCTGACTGCACGTAACCACATGAAACTGTTTCAGTGTGTACACAGAATTTCTCTTGCTTTTTATTAAACCAAAACATGTTATATATATTTTTTATTTATATAAATAACTAATGAGACCTGTGGTTGTTGCATTCGTAACCCGGGTGAGTTCTGAACGGGCAAACTGCAGCTAAATATTCACCTCTCTGTTTTAATGTGACCAATAAAGTGAACAGTTGTTTTTTTTTGGGGGGGGGGGGGTTTCATCAAAATGATGGCGGCAGGCGGCTGGCTACCTGCTGTTTTAATGGACTATGTTGCTATGGAAACAGCTTGGGCCAAAGTTCACTTCCTGTGTGTTTGCCGTTGACATTTACAAAGTGATATTACATCAGTCAAATGGTTTACAGCCACGTCGCCACCCGGATGACAACAAGCATATTTTCCTCATATGTGCTCATTTAATACTGAACAGGATATTGTTGCATTATTATAAATCATTATTATATATAAATTATTTTTCATGGCCAAAGAAAAAGTGCCTGGGAAATTTTGATTTCCCTGATCCACATTTGAGGATGTTTGGAGAAAGATAAATCAATTCCGGGACATTTCACTCTGTTAGGAACCTTCCAAAGCAAAAAATAGACCATTAGACCGGAGCCTGGCCGGAGCTGAGTCTACCATGTGGCAGACTGGAGGAGTATTTAAAGTTGATGGATGATGATCAGACGTTTGCTGGCCAACACCTGCGCACCTGATCCCACTCCGGGAATCGAACACAGGGAAAATACTGTTGCACTTTATTCATTTACTCGGCAGCGAAGGTAATGTTTCAATGGATTACTATTTGTTCACAACTAGGATCACTCCGGAGAACTCATACCTCCACCAAGGTCAAACAATCCTTCACATGATTGTCTAGTTCGTATTATTGAAATGTAAAAAGGAAACCGGACTAGTCTGAGTTAACTTAAAATAACCTAAAGAAAGTTGAAAGTCCTGGATCTTCCCCGTGAATACAGACGTCCCCGTGAACACAGGCTGAGCAATCCCCCACCTCGACCTACACGTTTTTATAATGTTATGTATTCGTGAAGATTTGGTGTTAAGATACGACACAAAACGTCAGGTTTTGCCAAAAGAAGAATCATTCAATACATTTTTAGATACACATCTGGATCCAGCTCCAGAATGGAATCACCGGTTTCCAACCTATCGTTGATAAAAAGTCCCATGCAAATCTGTCTGTAACTTTTTAAATGATCCTGCAAAAAAACAACGCCAGAGAAATCCAACCAATCATGTCACGGTCACCTCCTCGGTGGAGGAACTACAACGTCCGCTGGTCTGGGTCCCTGTTGTCTGCAGAAAAAAACAGGAAGAACCAGCGAAGGGCAGATTTTTTTTTGTTACGTGACATCGGTGAGGGAAGTCAACTGAAAGATTATCCCTGAGCAATTACACTGATGTGGTAATTATGCAGCAAAGGAACACGCACTCGCACACACTGAAACATTAAAACACGCAAACACGCACAGACGGACTCATCAGCAGCCGCGCGATTGACTGAGCTCCGTCTTATCTGCAGGTCCGGCTCTTATTGCATTAAAGGAGCAGCTTGAACGGGGCCGTAATAACCAATGCACTCTGTTCTCCTTGTAATTACAAAGCTGCCATCTGTGTTGAAGCGCAGATGAGTCCTGAGGTCACTCCCAAGTCCGCGGACTTGACGCGACTATCAGAGGACTGCAGGCCGCAGGATCCGGTAGGCAGGGGAGAATCTCAAAGGGCCGCCATGGCCTCCAAGATGACGGTCACACTCACAGGGGTAACTGCTCTAATCTGGTTGCGTGTTCACTCCCGGCTGTGCATATTTAATTGGTTTAAAAAAAAAGAAATCGACTTGGTTTGACAATGTTTTGAGAGTTTTCCTTTCAAAAATCGTTCAAGTTTGAGGCAGAAACCATAGCCCTGGTCGGTGTTGGCGACACCTGTACCGACGCCGCGTTCCGTTACACCTCGGAGCTCCGAGCTGGGAAGTCAGGGTGGTGAATTTGATCCGACCGTCCGACTCGAAGGGCCGTTCCAATTTTCGACATGGTGGTCGGTAATTACGAGTTCCGAGATTATAATGGAACAATAACGCGGACTTCCAATCTCCGATTACGAGATTATAATGGAACGACGACGTTTTGACTCAAGGTTACTTGTTCGGATTGGGATCTTTACGGTTGCTCTCTGCATTGGACCGCAGCCAGGCTGCTGGCATTGGGTGAGCCATGATGTCATCGCTGCTGCTGGTTAACGCTAGGAGCCAGAAATCGATGGAGGAGCTTCGGTATATACACTTCTTTCTTCTCCGTTGTCTCCGTAGTGGCGTCGACAACGTCCTCCGGAGCTCTGAGGAAAAGTATGTGCGTACCCTTACGACAGCGACCTCGACAACAATACCACCTGGAAACCACTAGGAGGCGCCAAAGTTGTCTGTTGCCTCTTCAAGGAAAGGAGAAGTTCGGGTCTCATTTTGATACTGAAATAGTTCACAGTGACTTGGAAACACGTGACTCGTAACTGACACCATAGTCGTTTCTGAACCATAACCAGCGTCAGACCGTACCACAGACAGGGGGCTGTGGACGTGGTCCCCAATGTGACACCTGTGGTCTTTGTACGGCCCACTTTCACCCCAACCACATCCTGCTGGCTCCGCTACGTCAGTAAAGGTATTGTTTCGTAAAAATAAAAAATATTAAAACTAACCCTTGCCAAAAAACCATCCAATGATCCAGCCAACGATTATCTTGCCACCTCAACATAACAAACAAAAATTAACACGCAAGTTGTAGTATTGGGAGCAGCAGCAGCAGCAGCAGCAGCAGCTCTGAGCCTGTATTTCAGGACAGTTCAGGTCAAGGGTGCGGTCGAATTGTCCTTCCTATCTACTATTCCTTGACCTCAGTGGATAACGTCATGAGGTCAAGGAAAGGTGTATAGGACAATTCAAAGGACTTGGGAAAAGTCGAGAATCCGACTCGACTTTCTCAAAACTGCGTCATCACACGACGGCGGATGTTGTTGATGCGTCTGTCGTGGTGAAACTACACATTTCCAAAGATGAACTACAAAAACCTCAGCGGCTCCATGAGCGTGTTTCAGTGTTTGACCACTGTGTAACATCAGATGTAAATGATTCATATGTAACAGTAACTGACATGATGACGTGCGTCTCCGGGTCATATTCATATTCATACTCTTTTACTCTTTAACGTGACGCGCCGTGCATGGTGCGTCACGTTAAAGAGTAAAAGATATCGCTGCCGCAATGAATTGTGGAGGCGTCTCTAGGCGTCTCTATCTCCTTTCCTTTCACATAGGAAGCTCCAGTGTGTCCTCTGCTAAAGGAGATAGGATAGGAAGCACTGAAGCAACTTTCCTAAACATTTAGAGAATCCGAACAGCTCTTATCGTGGCTGCCGATCAAATAATTCCTGGTCACATCAAGATTTAGGAAACTCCCTGAGCAAATTTGACAATTCCACCGTACCCCAAGTCTTAGGTCGGATCCAAAGTGGGTTCTGAGATTGAGGGTGATGCAGTTAACGGGTTGGTCTGGAATAGTAACCAGTTCACAAACTGGACCTGTTCTGGCTGTAAATCATTAAAACCTCCCCACGTTAGAACTTTCTAATATGTTTTCAGCGACCTCGTGGTTTGGATGACTGTGTGCTTTCAGACCGTGGCTTTTTCCTGGAAACACTAGGGCTATGTACCAGTGCATCGTTCATTTGTCTCTTACTCCCCGTCGCCCTGGTGTGTAGTCATTTGAGAGGAGGTGCACGTCGCAGCTCTGGCGGAGGCTGCGGCGCGGCACAGAGGCTCCCGGGCTCGGTTGCTATGGTGTAACCTCCTAATGTCCGAGTTTAAATCCAGCCCATCGCTCAGACTGAGGCAGTTCGAATCGGTACTTTGGGAAGAATAGTGAAGAAACAGGACATCTTCCATGGTTCCGCAGAGGATCAGACTGTGTGTGTGGGGGTGTGTGTGTGTGTGTGTGTGTGTGTGTGTGTGTGTGTGTCACTTACTGCGTGGGCCGAATGTCAAATGAATACATCTCATTTCTTCTAATGTTGTGGTATATGAACTGTACTTTATGGTCAGAATATGTGATGCTGTGTGTGTGTGTGTGTGTGTGTGTGCGTGTGTGTGTGTGTGTGTGGGTTGTGAGGTTGTGCTGCTGTTTGAAGTGAGCGATGGGGTGCAGCGCTGCAGCTGCTGTTTGCATGCTAATGCTGTGGCAGTGCTGGAGGACGTGGGAGAGGAGGGGAAAAGGCCAGAGCCCGCCCCCACACACACACACACACACACACACACACACACACGCACATGCACGCGCACGCACGCACGCACACACACAACCTGCCATTTCACACTTCTCCTGGTGGAGAGTCAGAGAACAGGCTGGATGTGTTGATGTGTTGCTGCCTCGCTGCAGAGGACCGGGATCAGGTTCAAACCCACAAACACGTCAACACCGAAGACGGAAGAACACAAATCCTCCGCCGGGCAGCGTTCGACCAACGTCGATCATTCTGTCGCAGAATGGAAGATTTCCTTTTTGTAATTTCTGACGTCTCATTTTCCCCAAAAAAACCAAAACCAAAACACCGGCTTTTCTCCTGGAGACCCTTACGGCCATAAAAGATTCGCATTCTTCAAGACGTGAACCCAGGAAAAAAATGCAGTGCGTCAAAACAACAATCAACCAGATCAGTGTTCCGGTTTCCGCTGTGATGCCTAATGGTTGAAGACAGGGAGCCTACGTGTGAAGAAGTGTTCTCCTCGTTATCAATTTGCACTTCTACTCTCATCTTTGGGCAAAGCGCGTGTCAAGTGTCGGTGGAAGTGTCTGGATGCAGACGCGTCGGTAGGCGCGCGTTTCTCATAGGAACCGAGAAAAAAAGTCCAAGATGAAACTTTACACCTCAACGACACGTGTGGTTCCGTCTTTTTGGTTTCAAGTCGGAGCCTGAGCCGCGGCAGCAGTGATGATGAGTCGCGGAGGGGGGTTTCCCCCCCCGTCACAAGCATCCGACAAGTGAAGCGAGATCATCGCGTTCACCGGGACACGCAATCCCTGTCGTACTTGCATATTCACCTTCAGCTGCGTTGATTTCCCGCTGGGGCCGATAGCCTAAGACATTCCCTCAGCAGGATGTGGCCTGGTCATTTAAAGACGTCGCGGAAGTTCGAGTATTCGGGTCATGTGGAGGAGAAACGAATGGATGTTGAGGGAAGGTACACGTAGTTGCACTGCACAGACTGCAGCTGAATACAGCTGTAGGTATATCCTCCACGGTGGGAGCGCACCGTCTGTAGCAGCTGTGTCACTTCGCCAGTTCATTAGAGAAAAGGCCTGAGGTGATCAGCTCAGCGTTGATGTCAGTAAGTCCTCAGTATGAATGCGTTGAGAAGTGAGTCAACTGCATGCTGCTAGGGTTTTTAGTAAAGCAGGACTGCAGGAGTAGAGACACGTTGGGCCTCACGCAAGAACATTTTCCTGTTCTCAACCTAAATTTCTCTTACATTTGTTTGATATGGTCGTTTGTTAAAGAACATACGAGACGGTTCCTCGCGTGCGTCGGAGGACATGTGCTGTCCGACTACGCAAAATCCTATGGGGTTGGATTTTTTCGTTTCAAGGGGCGGCTGCGGCTCCGGAGGTAGAGCCGTCCGTCCGCACAACCTTCGATCCCGGCTTCCGCCAGTACGCACGCCGTCGTGTCCTTGGGCAAGAGCCTTAACCCCTGAATGGCCTCTGGGGGCTCTTCTTCCTGCAGTGTTTGAATGTGTATGATAGATAGATAGAAGAAGAAAGAAGCGCGGTGAATAGCAGCGCTGTGTGTGTGTGTGAATGGGACTTTCCTGTAAAGAGCTCTGAGTGGTCTACATGACTAGAAAAGCGCTGTATGAAATACAGTCGGTTTGACCATTTACCATTCAAAACTCGTATATAAAACAAGAGGCCGCTGCTGTCCACACGAAAAAAGTCTTTGATACATGTTGTTAATGCTCTGTACGTGTGTTGGGATGTGGTAGAAGTGGATGAGTCAATGTCAACCTCTGTTGCCTCGCGCGGGGCAGAAATTCTCGCTCGTGTGTTGATCTGCTCTCTCGTATTATATCCCAGTAAGTTCAAATCGTACATTCATCGAACCACACACAGAATAAACTGATGGTCTTCTACCGGCTACTCACTGTAATATACACGATGCCGATGCGTCAGTAAGCCAACTGTATGACTGAGCAGTGCCCATATTCTGTTTCCTATCCATACAGTAAATGGACGCACCGGAAAAGGCACAGCCCCCCATCCATCATTTATCCATCCATCACAAGTCAAAGTGTGTGTGTGTGTGTGTGTGTGTGGCTGAGCTCAGTTACACCAGCAGGTAAAAAGACTTGATTGTGACTGAAAAATATGTTCAAATTTCTTTATTAGTTTCTCATGCTTCGTAGCTGTAAAATCTCAAGAAGTCCTTTGATTTTTGTAGGTTTATTTTGTTTGAATTGACGACGCAAGACGTTCACATGACACCGCAGAGACAGAGGAGGGTATTTATAGCCTTTCCTGTAGCTGCATATATATATATGATGGGCCGATGGAGCGACAGCATCTCCTTTGAGTTAAGAGCCAGAGCTGCTGATGAAAAGTTAATGGTATCAGTGAGCAGCCCCTCCCCCCTGGGCAGCGGTAATGACGGGGTTGGACCACCAGCAGAGCTCAAGGCCAGGAGGGAAGCCTCAGTGTAGCTGCCCCGGGGCGGGGACTCCTCTGCCCGGGTATCCATCAGCCGACCACGGACTGCCGGAGCCGCGGCACCCGAGGATGATGGGAGATTCTCTGAGCAGGTGACACCTGATCGATGTTCAATCTGAGACCAGATCGCCTCGTATGGATTATCTCCTGACCTTTCACCCAGGCTGTCAAAAGCTGTATTTCTTCGGAGTCATCCCTGGAAGCAGCTGAGGCTGCGATCTAACTGCATACATTTGAAATTGCGTTCGTGGTTACATTGTAGAATTCTTTTACCTTTTTGCTCCGTCAGCTCATTCAGAACTGTACTGGAAGAGATTTGGAGTCGGAGACTGTCCTTAAAAAACAACCCCACAGGTCGTGTGCAGCAGATCATCATGACCCGTCGTTAAGCTTCCTTGTCAGGTGACCTGGATTATTATGGAAAAAATGCCTAAAAACCTGAGGTGTAAGAAACTAGAATTGCTCTTGAAAGGGTTAGCGAGCAAATTTAGGAGAAAGATTGTTTCTCTTGTTGTCGGGGAGCGATGTTTACAAAGTACACTGGCAGTGTTGTGAGGTGCGGTCCGCACCAATTATTTAATTTTTTTGATATACAGAGCTGAAAACCCAGATTTTTTTTTGCGTCCACATAGAACCGACAGCTCGCGGACAGGCAGGAAATATTTAGCTGATTTTTACAAAACATGTATTGCTTTAGAATCGCTCACTGCCCCTTTAATGTGAGCTGCCACTTTGAAGCCTCGAGTTTAGCATTTTGACCAGCGCCATCTTGTTTTTTTGCTTTTTTGCCACCGGTGGAGTCGCCCTCTGCTGGTCTTTCGAGAGAATACAGGCTTCACGCACTTTACCGTTGGCTTGAGTCACCGGAAACCAGTGACCACGTCCACTGACAGAGCTTACCCACCAGGACCATGGTTGTGACATGAACCTCGCGATTGGTCGGGCGCGTCTATCGCCAAATGACATCACCAGCAAAAGATGGCAGCACCCGTGTTTGGGACATTGTTTTGGCTTCCTTTTTTTTGTACAGTGGGGGGAAGTGGGAGACTCGTCATTTTTCTGATGCAATTGTAAAATGGTGGCGATTTGACAGCAGTGCAGCCCAACCAGTCACAACACACTCCGGAGCAGTGCCCCAATTTAGTTCCAGAGAACAGTGTGCAGACAAAAGTTATGATGCGTATCTGTACCAGCTCTCCTTCTGTCCATCTTCATCCCTTACGTTCATATCTGCTACCAAACAGATGACAAATACAACAAATCACCACACTGGCTCGTTCATCAGTTTAATGGACTGATAAAAAAAACGTCTCTCCGTGCTGCTGAGCCTGTTTGGTTCTGGTTCCTTCACACATACTGACGAAACGGAATCTGTGTGTATCACTAACATGTTTGCTGGAGGCTCAGGAGAAGGAGAGAGAAAAAAAAGGGAGAAAATTCTTTGTGATAAAAATAATACAGATTACGTGAGAAGGTAGCCATGGATACAACATCCAGTCAGCCTTGTCAGTGCATATATGGAGAGATTTATGTGTTTCCACTTCAAGTAGTTGTCTAAATGCTGTGTTGTCAGATAGCTGCCGTGTAGGTGGATCCTGACCCCGGGAAGTCACGGCGTTACATAAGCTTGATGGATTTGAATCACAGCCTCCATCTCATAATTAACATTAACGGCGAGAAGTTACTGTGGAAAAACAGCAGGACCGCTCGTCGGCGGTTTCATGATCAAATCAGGGATTTCGATTGGTTCCCACTCTTGCGCCTTTTCAGAGAAAACTCCCACACACGACACACGTGAGTCAAACCCTCCAGCTGAAGTGTGTAAACATGTTGTTTTGAAAGTTGGACACGTTACTATGGATTAAAGGACATTTCTGGTTTTTCGTGACTTTTGTTTTACAGCGTTTTTCGCAGTTTTGGACACCGTTCTTATCCCACTCTGAAAAGATCTGACTCACCCAAAGCCCTGTCCAAAAAACACTCCATCAGTCACTCATCCACTACCGTACGCACCACGCTATACACACTCAGCGGTTCTTCACTGAGCAGAGATTTCGGACACTGTGAATCATCATCACTGTATCGTCATTGACAGAAAGTAAAAGCCTCAGACACAAACCTTTGAGCTCCATTGAGGGAGTTTGATCACATTGCACCATGGGTTTTTGCCCCCTTGCTAGAATGTCCATCTGTCTATTGCATTCGTACAGTTCAGTGATTTCAAAGAAGTTCTTTCACACGATAAAGCCTTTGACGGCTCTTGAAAGGAAACATAGAGAGTCCCGCAGACTGTCCACTACTAGATAACGTTTTTGTCCGTCATTAAAGCAAGTTTCATATCGACTAAAAACAGCAGCATGCAAGCAAAACCACAAAAAACTGCAGGTTTTCACCTGGGAAAACCTGCCAGTCAGTACATGCAAGTGACACAACCTGGTACATGTACGAATTAAGGTAAATAAGCTCTTTAAATACAAAAAAACATGATCCTGAAGTCTTACAACTGTAAACGTGCAAGATTAATATGCCAATATTATAGAAAATTGGGGATATTACATGTAATAAAGAAAGGTCAAAAAGGGGAAAAGAGTTAGTTGTCACAATATTCTAAACTCATTCATATCTACAAGAATTAAAAGGTCAGGGGACAGAATCTTATTGTTGTGTGATTATCATTCAGTACAGAATTTATGGTTCAATCACTAGTGTCAAGTCTTCTTCAATACAGCATGATGTTCATTTTGTGAATCATGGTCCATTCAGAGTAAAATAAAGACAATAAATCACCTTGGCGTGGACACAGCTCGATTGACAGCTGGTCCGTCCAATCGGTCGGGTTGCAAAAAACAACAACGTGGCGCTGGTCAAAACGCCGAACTCCAGGCTTTCAGAACGACACTTCACAGACCAACGGGTGACGTCACGGTGCGTCGCCACTTGGTTAAGACTGGTGGCGCTGCGTCGTGAAAAGAGAGATTTATCCACCAAGAACTAGAGTGTGCAGAGCTACAAGAGTAAAGTCATGTTTCCATGAAATTCAGCCGCAGCCTGATTGGTGCTGCGGTGACTCGGGGCTGCAGGTGGAATCAGCCTGTCGTGTCTGTGAAACTGCAGGGCAAGAGCACCAATAACCCATCACGCTGTGATGTATGACGCTATTACACCGCAGACAACGAGATCAGTCAGAAGCCTGCTTTGGTCCGTGCTGCGAAAAAAGCTTTTTAACAAACACTTCTTACATCGATTTCTCCCATTAACACCTTTCTATAGAGGAATCATTCCCTCATGAATGATGATGGTAATAATGTCGGTGGGTTTTGGTGGAAAACCCTAACAGGCAGATTTAAGGTTGTTGAGGCCACTTAAGCCATCAACAATACATTTTGGGAAAAGATTCAAGTAACCACTCTCTTTTGCCTGTTTGTGTGTGTGTGTGTGAGAGAGAGAGAGAGAGAGAGAGAGAGAGAGAGCGAGAGAGAGAGAGAGAGAGAGAGAGGGCTCCTGTTGCCTTTTGCAGCCATTACCAGATGGAGGTGACTTTTTTTTTGCCCCGTGCTGAGTGTCTCAGGATGCTTCCCCTCCAGGCTCTGGACTAAATCCAAAAACTAAAAAAAAATAAAATAATGTAGGAATGGATCAGGAGCCCCATTCATTAAAAAAAAAAAACTTTAGGTGAAAACTTGAAAAAGATCAGGTCAGTCCCTGGTAAGATGAGATCCAGGTATTTCCCAGCCTGCAGCTCACTGTCAGGAGTATGGTCGTTCAGCAGCAAAAAACACTATTCTTGTAAGAATACTAGAGAAGAGCCGGGGTCAATCTATCGACCTTCCAAATAACGGACGGCCCGGACACCTACTGAGACACCACTATCGCCCGAAAGGCTGGGTTTACCTTTCGCACAGGAGAACGCTGTTGGCCGTCTGGACCCAGCTCTCCTAACCTCGTCGCTTCAGTCCTCCTCTGGGTCCTTCAGTGCGATCACTCGGTCCCTGGTGTAAACAAATACGACCGTGGAGTTGCTGCACATCAGCAGCGTGTAGCTGAATGTTAGCAAATGGTATAGCTACATAAAAAAATAGAGCAGAACTCCCTTTACTAGTAAGTTTAACAACAAATGTCAAAAGAGGAAAGCTGGAAATGTTGAAAATATTTGATGTGTTAGAATTTCTCGAGTACGAGAGTCCATTGCTGTTGGTGGAGTTAGTAGGAATGCAACCATTTTATCAACATCCAGTAACATCTTAGAGGAATGTTCACTCACTGCAATCCTACAAGTGTCCTATTTGCATCATTATCTCCAACAGAATTATAATGTATGATTATATGGAGTTTTGTTTGACGTCCCTCTGTCCCTGTGTGCTCCTCGTCCTCACAGACGCTATGCATTGTGGTCAGCGTCTCTTCTGGCTTTTCGCAATGTATTGACATTAGATACACAGGTGTGTTGTGACAACAGCATTGTTGAGGAGGAGGAGGCGAAGGACGGCGGCAAATCAGGCAGCTGAGTCCTGACACTGCACATTTGTCTGCTACGATTCACAAGGGGGGGGGGGGGGGGGGGGGGGGGGGGGGGGGGGGTTGGAGATGGGAGGGTCTAACACCAAGACTGAAATGGCACATGTCACATGTCGCAATCCACAAAATTTGCTCACCTTGTTCCCTTAATCTTTTTAGTTTCCATTTGATTTACTCAATAAAATGTCATCGACTGTCCCCTTTTAAACCTAAGGCCACAGTCAGAAGAGTATCTTGTTTTGACCAAGTGGCAACCCAACGTGATTTACCCCGTTGGTTTGTGAGTTCCCGTTTTGACGCCTTGAATTTCGCATTGTGATGAAATAAGATAAGATAAGATACTCCTCAATTCGTTCCACAACGGGGAAATTTGTTGGTTTTTTTGCAACCGGGTGTAGAATTGGGGGTGTGGTCTGACTTGAGAGCTCGTCCACTGCACGCCCACCTACAGTACACCTATAACCATGCATTACAATTCTATAGAAGCAACCAGTACAGCCGCCCCCTACTGGTCAGAAGAGATAATGGTTTCAGGTACTTTCGCATTGGCCTCACTTTCCAGACCCAATAACCTTTTACATTTTTATATACAGTCTATGATTAGACCACAGTCACGAATTTAAAGTAGGAGGTCAGTATTTCGCATGAGCTGATGATGTAGTAAGTAGTTTTTACATGAATCAAATCTTGGCGTTGTCTTCATTTTCTATTTACAATATACAAAGTCCAAAAACCTGGTGTCCAACCAAAGCTCTGCTGACTTCCCAGCATGGTTAGTCACACTTCATTCCTGTTTATCCAATGTCAAGGACTTCAATTTCCACTTAATCCAACAACAGCAAAACAGAGGTTTTGATTTTGGTCCGGAGCATTTTCAGATGCCGTCCTCCCTTTGTTCACTTTGCACAAATGTAAAGTCTGTGGCAGGGAACCATGGGGTAACCTTTGATACCCATTTTGATAGATCAGGAATATTCCTAGAGTTTACTATCAATAAAGGATACATCTCAAGCGTTCGGACAACTGCTCATTTTTGTCGCCTGAACAACTATTCAGAACTCAGCAGCCAGATTATTGACTAGAGACATCCTTTCATATCACCCAACCTTTAGCGTCACTGCACTGGCTGACCATTAAATCTACAATGCATTTTAAAGTTTTATTAATTACCGTCAAAGCCATTCATGGCCGGACTCCAGAGTATATTAAAGAGCTTTAAACTCTCTACAGCCCAGCCAGGCCCCTAACATCAGCTCATCAAAAGCTTTTAGCCGTCCAGTAGTAAACCAAGGGTGACTGGGCATTTTCAGCTACGGCCTCAGGAGCAACCTTCCCCCTCAGTGTGAGATCTGCAGTTTGTAACTCCCTCCTTAAAACTTACCTTTACCATTTTTTGTTCCCTATGATCATATATTGCTTTTTCATTGCTTTTTTAAAAACCTCTTCTATATAACTTTATGGCCTTTATAAATCATACTGCTTGTTTTAGAATCATTTTTATATTTTCATTCATATACTTTGAACACATTTTGATCTGTTTGGTTGACTCTTCAGTCAGCTGTGAGTTACTAATCCTCTCCTCCTCCAACTGAGCTTGTGGCTCCAGACATTTCTGCTCGCCGGTGTTGGCTTATTCCTGGGTCTATTCTATTTGCTCTTTATCCATATTTTATTTGATCTAATTCTTTCTCTATTCTTTTGGTATCTGGTCAACACTCTTGCTGCCCCACAGATCACTTGTGAGGGATGACATTCAACGCTCTGCAAGACAACTCCACAGCTGCAAGAGAACTTTTATTTTTAGTTTGACATAACTATCAGCTGCTGCACTCGCCTCCATTCAATCGATCAAGCTGATTGCATCACATCATCACTGAAGAGACTGTACAGTAAATGTTCCACAGTCACTCTACTTCTTAGGGCGGATTCTAGAAGTCGTAGTATTTATTGGAGGAGCAAAGGTGACGCAGTGTATTGGTCGACATAAAGGTCTGTGTCGGGTTGGACGGATAAATGGTCTGGTCTTACTTATAAAGAAGGATTCCACGTAACTCCTAGGTCTATTTGCTCTTTATCCACATTTTATTGTATTTTGTAAATAACATTAGAACTTACGTCTTTAATAATATACTTGCACGTCCACGGTTCAATGTGTGGTTTCAGTGTTGATTAATTTTTTGCTAAATGTTGTATGTCCAACTAGTGGAGCGTACGTGGTTTTAGATTTTAATTATCTCTAAAACAAAGTGTAAGGGACAATGAATGACACAATACCTGGCCGTGTTTGTGTACTGCAGGTAGCGATAAGTGGCGCTAAGTCGCTAATTTATTGAGCACGTCGTACGGACCTGGATCCGATTGTTAATAATAGTGTGTGTAAATACATTTTTTTAAAAACGCAATGGCGGGGTGGACGTTATTCTAGGTCACTGCACAGCTGACGGCGAAGGCCCGCTTCATTAAAAGTTTCACCGACATGCAGAGAACATATAGTGACTCGATGGAAAGCCACTGAAATATCTCTTAAACACTTTGTCCTTAAGTTTGACAAGTGCTTCATAAATCATAATTACTTTGAAGAAAGACTCGACATAAAGTGTCTCTAATTTAAGACCAGACCTTCCGGGGCTGAGGCTGAAATGTGTGCAGATCAATTTGTGGAAATGTGTAGTCTTGAAAACCTTCAATCTCTTATTGAAGAATTTCTGCATTTAGGCTGTTTGGCTTTGTCATATTAGCCTTCATGCTATCTACAGCATGTAATTGTATACATATAGCAGTATGTGACAAAGATGACCATACCATAAACATAGATGTAGTCTGAGTTCATAGCACTGATGGAGGAGGACAAGTCGTGGCTGGTGGAGACTGATGGAGACTTTGGGGACAGTTCTAAGAATCCGCAGCTCTCCTTCAGTGTGTTTGATAGAAAGTGAAGCAGTGTACTGTAGTTGCTGTTAATGGCAGCGTTTACCACCTCTCTGCCTCTCTGTCATTAGCATAGCGTAGGAGGCACAGCTGATTGAGTGGCCATTTGGCAGTCACAGAGACATTTCTTTTTCAGGTTCCTTGTTCGTGTGTCTGTGCACAAGAAAAATTCCCCCATGCATCAACACAAACAGCATTCAACACGTACAGTACATCTCCCTTTCTTAGGCATAACAAATAAAGGGATCTCTGCATTTCAAAACTGTATATGTATTAAAAACACATTTATGGTAAACAGGAAAAGAAACAGTTAGTTCTTCTCATTAAAATGATAACTGAATTTTTGTCCAAACTGATTTTTGCCCCCTCACTCTAATTCTAATGAAAAATTAGGGGGGGCACGAAAATATTAAATATATTAAGTATATTAAGTATTTTATCTTGATATATTGCAAAAAAAAATAAATCTAAAATGTCCTTCTTAAAATATTACAACCTCATCTTGAATTTTTGCAACTTCATACTGGAAATATTATGATTGTGATCGTGAAATTTTAAACTTTTATCTCAAAATATAAGCATTGTTCTCAAAAATTAAATATTGCACCTTTAACTTGTAATATCTAGATTTTAAATTATATATTTTCCTCAATATATTACTGTTTTTCAACCTCAAAACACTTTTTAAAGCCTTTTTTTTAAAAGAAATTCCTTCTTTTTTTTTTTACAAATAGTTCAGCATTATTTTGCTTTCATAATATTACTTGATTTACATAATCTTTTATTTATATTCTTATTCTAGAAATATTATCACTTTTTCTCAAAATGCTACAACCTTTTTCTAGAATTATCAATGAATATACCAAATATTAATATTCCTCTTTTTAAAAAAAATATTTGGATTTTAATCTTAACTTTCCTCAGCATATTTTGAATTTTTTTCTTGTGTTGATCCTTGTGGCAGTTCTTATCGTAGAAAACAGACAAAAACAAACTTTTGAGAGTTGCTCTCTGAATATTTAGATTTTTACCTTAAACTTTAAATTTATTCAAAAAAATTATAATTGTATAAAACTATTGTCTTGTCTTGTCTTGTCTTTGTCAATTAAAAAAAATATTATTTATATGTCGGCTAAATGTAGAAATAACCTTTTGGTATGTTAATGAGCCTTTTTGTAGATATTATTATTTTTAATGGACACATGACAACTGACAATGTGACAATCGCTCCATTTGTTTGACCTAACAGGAAAAAAATGTTCCCTTCTCAACAAAGTCTCTCAGAATAATAAGCCTCTTCTATCAAATCATTTGACTTTATTGGCCTTTTGCCGGAGAGATGAGTCCTACACACAGTACTAGTTGCTCCAGAGCAGATCCAGATGTGGATGTAGAGGACATCTCCTCCTCAACAGCTGGCCTGATGTGATGCCTCTGGAATATACAGGGCTCACGTTGTGCTTGATTATTAGCCAATCAATTCAGGGATCCACCTTAAAAACAGGCCTGTCCCTCCCTCCTCCCTCCCTCCCTCCTCACTTCCCCCTCAGCTCGCCAGGGCGAAGCCTCCGATCCGGACTCTGGCTCTTTTCTCTCTCGGTCCTGTGTGAATGTGCCGGGGGACCCCCCCCCCGACTGACTGCAACACACACAAACACCAGCAGTGCTCATTTACTGGATCTGCTCTTCGTTATCAGAGCCTTCCCCTCTTGGCTTTTTTTAAATCTGGAGAGAGAGAGAGAGAGACAGAGAGGGAGGGGGAGAGAGAGAGAGAGAGAGAGAGAGAGAGAGAGAGAGAGAGAGAGAGAGAGGGAGGGGGAGAGAGAGAGAGAGAGGGAGTGAGGGAGGGGGAGAGAGAGAGAGAGAGGGAGTGAGGGAGGGAGGGAGGGAGAGAGAGAGAGAGAGAGAGAGAGAGAGAGGGAGAGAGAGAGAGAGGGAGTGAGAGAGAGAGAGAGAGTGAGAGAGAGAGAGAGAGAGAGAGAGAGGGAGGGAGGGGGAGAGAGAGAGAGAGGGAGTGAGAGAGAGAAGGGGGGAGTTGATTTTTCCCTTTCAGCGGATTGATTTCTGACTGGAGTCTGGACCTGGTTAGTTTCCCTCCCCTCCTCGCGGCTGCCGCTTCAGGGACCGAGCGCCGACGCGTCCACGACTGTCAACCCAGACGTCGGAACAGACGGGGACGTTGAAGAAATATATACATATACACAATCTTTTTCTTTCCAACCTCGTTCCTCCACTGCAGTTGTCAACTTGTAGCCGCTGTCGGGAAATGGACAAACCGCTCTGAGGTGAAGACGCTGCTCGGCCCCGCTCGGCTCCACTCGGCCCCGCTCGGCTCCAATCGGCTCCACTCGGCGCCTCCACAAGACGACGACCGCAGGACGTGATTCGGACGCGGATCCCCGGAGTGGAGGTAAACCGCTGGGTCTTTTCTTCTCTCTGGGTCAGTTTTAAAAAACAACAAAAAAACCCGCCAACTTTTGCTCGCCGCAGGTCGCGGTATCTTTCATTCGGTCACTTGTGACTAAAACATGAAGAAAACCCCGACAACAGGCGCCGTCGTGAATGTTTGAACGTGTTTGAAGAAGTCTGTCGTGTCCCCGGTTGTCCGCACTGCTTTAGCATCCGGGTAACGACCACCGCTGCCGTTTCTTTACCTTGACTCTCACACTCTCTCACACACACACACACACACGCACACACACACACACACACACACACACGACATGCGGCTTTGAGGTTTTTTTCCTCCCACAGGTGTGGACACGCGACTGTCACGTTCAGGGACACCACAACGTCTGTTTTTTTTTATGTTGTTGCTGCAGTCAACAGTGTCCCGACTCCCCCGGGGCACGTTTTCTACCGTCGAACAGTCCCGACGGTTAGCTAGGCTACAGCCCCCGGTCGGTCGGTCGGTCGGGTACGTGCCAGTCGGTCGTCCGCAGTCAACGCTGTCAAGTCTCCCGGTACAAAAAAACAAAGGAATTGCCGTCGCTTCTTTTTCTGGACAAACCGGTTAAATCGGACGTACACCGCGGTGCCCCGCACTGAGCATTTGACATTGAACACATCACGAATGATCAACTTTTACTCTTGGTACGCAGCCTTTAGTTTCTGCCGCCGACCAGACCAGACCCCAGTTTTTTACATTTTAGTCAAATAAGATGTTTTAATGTGAAGTTGAGGGCGACGCCGAATTGATGATCGGTCCCGGTTGGTTCGGAACGAGGTGTTACGATGTGTCAAACTCCTTATTGTAACCGCCTAACGAGGCATCGTGATTTACAATGGTGAGATCCTCTGTGGAGGTTTGGTGTCGGTTTGTGTTGCAGTGGAGTGAGACCTCCTGCGGATGAGTGTCTGGAAACAGTTTTTTTTTCTCTCTTTTTTTTCTTTCTACAACGGTTTGTTTTTCCCCTATAGTCATAATCTCCCTTGGTTACCGGAAAAAAAAATCAATCTTTTTGTTGTTGTTGTTGTCTTCAGTGGACCACACTGTGTGTGTGTGTGTGTGTGTTCCGGGGGACACTGGTTGCTGGGTCCCTGGTGTGGAGACGTGTTTTCTGGTATGACTGGTGTCTGGAGCTCACTCAGCCTGTTGGAGAGGTTTCCCCACATTCAGCTGCTCACAGGGTGAATTGTCCCTCACCGCTTCCCCAGGCCGTGACACGATGACACTCACTTCCGTCTGAGGTGGTGGAATGAAAAATAAATAAATACACATTTTCTTCTTTATTATAATTAACTTAAGGTTGGCTTCGCCACGATCTTGTTCTTTACGTCATCTGCCAAGATGGGGCGGATGAACAGCAGCAGCTCTGCTTCTCTTTTCCTCCTCTCCTCTCATTTCATCCATCTCCTCCTCCTCCTCCCCCTCCCCTCTCTATCTGGGTGTGTCCTGCCTTATTGCGTTAGGAAGGAGGGGGGATCCCGCATCTTGGCTCATGGTTACTCCTCCTCAGCTTGTGACCTCCAAACGAGGGCATTTGCTGCTGCTCCTTGCTGTTTTATCCTGCTGCTAATTCACCTAACAGAGAAGCTCTATTCTATTTTTTGCAAAAGAGAAACCTGGTGGCAAGGAGGGAAAAAGACAAACTTTGATGTCTGTTCCGACTAAGAGGTTCAATTTGAGGTTGGCACGGTGACTCTGTTGTTTACTGGAGTCATGAGTTCAGGGTAAATGGCTACGTTTTGCTCAAATGGGCTGTTGTTCTTTTTCTTCCACAGATGAATTCATGGTTTCTCTCTCCAGCCGCGGTCAATAGTTTTTGCTAATAAATCTTAGAAATCCATTTGAATTTGAAGGTAGAAAAGCGAATGATTAACGATCGATCTGATCTAGCGGATAGATTGGCGACCGCCCGTGTGTGTGTGTGTGTGTGTGTGTGTGTGTGTGTGTGTGTGTGTGTGTGTGTGTGTGTGTGTGTGTGTGTGTGTGTGTGTGTGTGTGTGTGTGTGTGTGTGTGTGTGTGTGTGTGTGTGTGTGTGTGTGTGTGTGTGTGTGTGTGTGTGTGTGTGTGTGTGTGTGTGTCGCGCGCCCCAATGTCAGGCTGGGATTGGCTCCGGGCTCCCGTGACCCTCCCAAGGATATCGAGATAATGGATGGATGGATGATTCATACCATCTGTGTGTGTGGGTGCCGAGACCCGACAGAGCCACATAACAATTTTAATAAACCTTGCGGAGCGATCCGATCACCACAAAGTGTGATTGAGTTTGAGACATAAATGTACAGGAGTCTTTGCTCTTTCCTTTGTATTCAAATTCAGGATTCCCTTCGTGAAATGCTCCAGCTCCGCCCCCCGGACCCTGATGCATCTTGTCCTGTGATATAATTAGTTAATAGTCGACGGCCCCCGAACAGCAGCTTCACACTAATGGCATTTGCGGAGTGAAATAGCACCTCTCTGCTCTCGTTCCCCCGAAGGTTAACAGTGTAATGGAAGTGTATTTATATTTCATGAAGTTAGCAGAGGTGGTCTCTTAACTCGAGGCGACCCGTAGCCTGCGTCTGATTTTAACTAGAGCTGAAAGCATTGGATGATTAATCGGAGAAAAGAAAAATGTTAAGAAATGTTAAGTCCAGACAGGGTTGATGATGATGTTGTTTGACCCGCTGTCCATCACACGCGACTGGCTGAGCTGCAGTGCATTGTGGGTGACCGAGGCTGCCGTCTTTGTATGAACTGGTCGCTTGGGTTTCTTCCTCTCTGATGGATTTCTCCCCTGGAGACTGTTGAATGTATGTTTCAAAATGGCGCCTCAACAAAAAGCCCTCACTCTGTGATTTTTTAAATCTGCAGTTTTCTTGAAACGTCCATAACTTTATTGTACTACATCAGTTGATTGTGGTCCTAGTTAATGTTGTACTCCTCCACGCCCCTGGAGTGCATGTCAACACGTTCGGTCTATAAAAGCCAACTGTTCTTTGGTGATGTGGTGAGTTATGCAACAGCGTTTGCTCTTAAAACCTAGAACCTGACCGATATATCGGTTGGACGATTATATCAGCCGATATGAGCCTATGTGCTTATGTTTACCAATATAAAATCTTTCTTTGTACAGAATAAACAATGCAGAAAAAAGCATGCATTTATGTTTACATTTTATATAAAATAGATTGTAATAATATTTTTTCTATTTGGTTGTATTTGTGTTTTCTTTTTATTAACAGTTATTTATGATAAAGTTTGCGGTTGAACTAAAATGTAAAGCCTCAATTACATTTCTTTGTCATGAAGGTTTGATAAGGACATTTAAGGAATCATTGACAGATAAAAGAATATAGATTTCTATATATCGACCGATGTATCGAAAATCTTGTACTGCCAAAAATCCATATCGCTCGGGCTCTATTAAAAACTGTAGATGAAGAAGTTCTGATAAGTTGGGCAGTCTGGGCCGTTAAAAATTGTTGATATCCAGCCTGTGAATGCACCAAATCAAAGCAGAGCACACAGAACAGCATATGTGTTTGCGTTTGAAAAGTTGACACCTGCTACAGCGACTGTCAGGCTGCAAACAAGACCGTGTGACTGTGACCTGAGCGGTTCAGACCCTCAGACTGAGTGCAAAACCCCCGAGGCCCCGGTTTACAGATCATAACGATCTGAGTCGAGCCCGCGGCAGAACAAGTTTCCTGCGTCACTGCGGAACTTCTGTCGAGCAATGACATCAACGTGGCCGTTTACTCTCGTAAAAAAATGGAAAATATGTATTTCTGGATTAAATGCATAGGTACCGGCCGGGCACAAGCAGTAGATTCACCTGAATGAGGGCGAAGAAATGTGCATAAAATATTCCATCACATACATACATTGTTTTTTACCATGATATCAGTTGGGGGCGAGAGAGGTTTAGTTAAATGCCAGAAAGTTAATTTAACAATTGTATCGTCTGGTGCTTGAGAGGAGGGGACTTGAATGTTAAAATACTTTGTCAGCATGCAGGTCGCACGCAAATCAAAATAGAAATCGTATTAAAAAAATAAAATAATTACAGTTTCCAGGTGATTTGCTAAACTAATAGATTTGCCAGTTTCCTTTGGCATTTATGACACACAAGAGTTTAAATCTCCTTATTTTTAATGCATGATGAATAATCTTAATATTGTTTGGCACATCTTATTATTGTGACCACCTCTCTCTGCTGGTAATGCAATAATAAACAAGAATAATACTAAGATTATTATTATTTATGATATAATATAATGTAACAAAAACACTGACTCCAAGTATTGATTTGTACAGTGGTTACCATGGCAATGCGTCCGCCCAGTGACAACAACTTGGATTAATGATTCTGCCTTTTTTCCCTCCATTTTGCGACTTTGTGGCATCAAAAAAACCAAAAAACGATGCTTTACATTTTCTGTACATTTAGTTGATGGACTTTTCCGATGAATTAAATACCTTTAAAATCCCTTCACGTCAGGAAATTAATGCAGAGATCTAGTAAATCCAACACTGTCATGTGGAATCTTACAGGTGGAGAAGGTTTGATCCCATCGTATTAACGGTATATCGAAAATCTCTGACGGCTAATGAATCTGAATCATGATATATACAGTCCCACTGTGTCATGTCGCCCACTTGTGACAGCACCATCCAGCCCCCCACACCCACAGAGACCCAGAGCCTGGTGTCCCTCACAGCTGAGGCCCAAAGACACCGACTGAACTCTGCGTCCGTTCCACTGGATGTAGATAGATTTTAAAATTCACAGAAGCGTGGAAACCCCTCGGCAGACGGAATCCCTGCTTGTGCACACTGTCTCTTATGTAAGTCCACGTCAATTATTAATGGACGCCGTGCAGCTGTGAGAAGAAGCCCGGTCCCATATTTAAGATATGGACGGTCTCTCAGCTCGGCAGCGCCTCGGTGTATTATAATGGGGCTGTTGGACTTTATAATTATTTTATAATGCTGCTGGCAGGAAATACTCCATCCACTGTAATGGAGAACAGTGGAGTTTTATTTATTAATATGTATTTTTTTATTTAACCAGGAAACACTTCTGGCCAAGACGAGTCACAGACGAGCAACAAGACATATACAAAATCTGCCACAAATAATTATTAAACAGAAACCTAAGTGTTGGAATATGATTCGAGGGTTTAACGCGACGGCTGTGGACATTTAGAACATGTTATGTGAGATGATGCTAATTATAGCCGCGGCTAATGATCATGATCATTGTCGGCTAATCTGGTTCACTAATTGATTAAAACAAAGTGTGAGTGGTAGACTGCTGCCAGCTCATGTAAGGGTTTGTGTAGTATTTGTATAAATGGGTTTTATTCATCTCAATGACAGGTCTCTTTAAAACAGACACATTTTAGAGACATGTTATTTGATAATTTATTATATTTCATTGTAAGAAGCCTCCTGTTTTAATAGTTTTTTTTAATCTGTTTACCTGCTGCGCAACAGCCATGTCACACTCGGCACTCTGCATTTTCTTTTTAATCTTTCTCTTCTTTACTGTTTCTCATTTACAGTTTCCACTCGCTTCTACACTTTGCGGCGTCTCCGTCAGCTCGTAAGCCGCTGTCAGGCAAACCCAACGCGTCCGCAGAGGTGGCATCATAATAATCCCTTCCTGTGCGGGAGGGGATTCGAATGTAGGTCCATCGAAATTACCACATCCCCTTCTCGACGTATTATATACTTTGGGAATACATATATCCAGTATTACAAAAAAGTGTTTTAAATGTAAATTTAATCTGGAAGTGTGGAGGTTTCGCTGACAGTGGCCTGGTACGACTGAAGAGAAGTTCAAGTGTGAATGTGGATTGATGGACTGAGTCCTTCAAGGTCGTAGTTTGTGTAAATTATTGACTTGGCGTATTGATTTTTGTTTATTTGATTGACTGACAGGCTGCAACCCCATACCTGAACGGTTTGACATATTTGGGTTGGTCTCTGTTCCACTCCATCTCACACGCACCAGCAAAATGTGCAACACAGTTGCAACAGTTAATCGATTAGTAATTGACGACTAAATGAATCGCCAACTATTTTGATAGTCGATAAATCAGTATTTTTTTTTCTTCAAAATTCTCTGATTTCAGCTTCTTAAATGTGAATATTTTCTGGTTTCTTTGCTCCTCTGTGACAGTAAACTGAATATCTTTGGTGTGTGAACAAAACAAAACATCATCTTGGTGGTTTGGGAAACACGATCAACATTTTTCACCATTTTATGAACCAAACAACTGATCGATTGATCGAGAAAAACAATCATTAGTTGCCGCCCTGAACACATGCAAAGTTCAGATCTGTACAGTGTATGTGTTAGTGCAGGTAACCATAGCAACAGCACCGATGCTTCAGGCTGCGTTAGCAGCAGTTAGCCGACTGCTGAATCTAACCGACCCACGGAATTAAAACTTGACAACAAAGAGTTTTTAAAGCGCAGAGGAGGATTCAGAAAAACAGCTGAGCCTCCAGCAATGGACTCCAACATGACTCCAATCGTGGTGCTGTCTACTTCGTCATTGGACATAACTGCCATGGGGACATGTCGCTGCTGTGGCTAGACAAGGCTTTTAGGAAAAGACCCGCGCACGTGTGGCGGAGGCGTCGCTTGTACCTGTACCGTCTGGGAGTGTCCCCCTGACGCACGCTTACATAACACCTGTGCGTGCGTGTGCGCGTGTGTTTACCTACACGTGTGATATCGGTGTTGTGTCGTCCGGGTTCAAAGACTCAGTTTCGGTCTGAGACGTCCTCTGTTGGCTGACAAACCTTCGGGGGCCTAATTAATGGCGACAACCTGTAGCTCGAGCCTGAAATGACACGAGCAGCGGCTCACAGACGCACGACATGAACTGTTGATTAAATATGTATCAGGTCCAAATCCTTCACGTTTGTGACTCACAACTGTAACATAGTGAAAAGGAACAGCTGATGTAGGAATGATTTAAAAGTTTAACAGAGCGATTCTCCTGAAGTTGACGTGATGCAAAACAAGCGCGGCTGCTGTTCACCAACCCGACGCTTGTGTGTGTGTGTGTGAGTTGTTTTGTGTGACATCGCTGTACGTCGACATGTCAAAGGCCCTCTGTCACAAACCGTCAGGCTCTGAGGAGGCGTGAACCTGAACAACGCAAAGCCCAAACTGAGAAGATCTTGATTTAAAGAGGAAACGATGAATAATCTTAAATAACCGACCAAAAAAAAAACTTGACGATGTTATAAGGTGAATGAAACAAATATAATTCAGGGAGGAGTTCATTCATTCATCGTCTACCGCTTTATCCATTTAAGGGTCGCGGGGGGTCGCTGGAGCCAATCCCAGCTAACATTGGGCGAGAGGCGGGGTACACCCTGGACAGGTCGCCAGCCTATCACAGGGCCACATACAGAGACGAACAACCATTCACTCTCACATTCAATATAGAGTCGCCAATGAACCTGACCCCATTCTGCATGTCTTTGGACTGTGGGAGGAAGCCGGAGAACCCGGAGAGAACAAACTCCACACAAAAAGGCCCTAGTTGAACCGGAATTCGAACCCAGAACCTACTTGCTGTGAGGCGAAGGTGCTAACCACTACACCACCGTGCAGCTCAGGGAGGAGTTGAATCATAAATATATCAATCTGAGCTCTGCAGTCGTATACGTTCATCATTACATATTGATTATTGGAGTTGTGTTTCTGTTTCAGATCCTTTTTTCCCTCTCGAACTGCTCTAACTTTAAATTCTCTCACCGCCTGAAAGGTGACGGCGCTGCTGCGACTGGCTCAGATAGGTGTTTGCGTGTGTGCACGTGTGCGTGCGTGTGTGTTAATCCAGATGAAGCCGTCGGTGCAGAGAGGTGTTGAAGCTTGTTGTGAATGTGACGGTGTGAGTTGTGCGTGCGTGTGTGCGTGTGTTGTTAATGTGTTGATGTGCTGTGAGGATCAGCGATTATCAGTCTTGTGATATTCAGTCTCTACAGATTGATCTACGTACGTTGTCGTCTAACGATTGTTCTAATATAAAAAATTGATTTACCACATACAGTATATATATATATATATATATATATATATATATATATATATATATATATATATAGTAGTATTTGAGAAGTAGTCGTGGTAGGTGAAGATAATGTAAATATCAGGATATTGATATTCACTTGAGGAACAGTTTATGGATAAAAGCTGAAGAATTGAACGTCTGCGTTAGTTTACTCCGAGCGTATTTTAACACGGCGAGTTGTTAATCAGCTGGATTCATTCTTCTGTTTTAGCGGGGTCTTTGTGATTAACCCCCATAAGAGAGCGTGAGAAGTGTGATTGGGCTGAGTTTTCTCCTCTGGCGGAGGAGAAAACTCAGTACAATACACAACAATACACAACAATACACAACTCGATACACAACATGAAACACCTTCGCCCTTGATCACAAGTGAATAAAACATCTGCGAATGCCTGGAACACTCTCACCATGGAGACTGCAAATACTGCAGTGGCTTCACACACACACACACACACACACACACACACACACACACACACACACTACGACACACTAGTTCAACAGGTCATGTCAGCGGCTGCACTGTAAATCAAACCCGGGTGCCAAGTAGTAATCCTCCACCGTGTCAGTGTGGCTTTAGATCCTGCAAATGACCATGTAAAACCCCCCCACACACACACACACAGACACACACACACACAGACACACACACACACACACACACACACACACACACACACACACACACACACACACACACACACAGACGGATCACTGAGTCAAGTCACGATTGATATTGGAAGTTCAGCCCAATGACAAACGGCAGTGAACTGACTCCGCTCAAGGTCGTAGTACTTGAATAATTAAGACAGTGTGTGTGTGTGTGTGTGTGTGTGTGTGTGTGTGTGTGTGTGTGTGTGTGTGTGTGTGTGTGTGTGTGTGTGTGTGTGTGTGTGTGTGTGTGTGTGTGTGTGTGTGTGTGTGTGTGTGTGTGTGTGTGTGTGTGTGTGTGTGTGTGAGATATGCTGGCAGCTCACTTGGCATCCCTCTGCAGCATGTTAACAACTGATAAAGATAAGAGACGAGAGAGAGAGATGCTGCGGGAGAAAGACAGAGTATCTGAGAGCTTTTTACCAACAAGCTGCCAGAGCTGAAACACACATGCACACACAGACACACACACACGCACACACTCACTGCAAGTGAACTGACTCAGTTGGTGCCTCGTTATTTCATCACTGTATAAACTTCCATTTTTATGAGCAGAAAGTTGTTGGAATCTAATTCTGATTCTCTCAATTCAATTGTATATTTAAATTTTAAAACATTTAAATTCAAATTCTATATGTTTGGTTGTATTTATAGCTATTTTATTTATAAAGGCTGTGGTTGAAATGTTAATTATTAAGTCTCAATGACATGTCTTTGTCATAAGAGTTTGATAACGACATCTTAAAAACCACTGCCAAAAAAAAATCAGCATCTGAATTTTATTAACTTCCTGCTATCAGCATCAGCATCGTCCCACAAACCCCCCGGGACAGATTCCACATCCTGTGAAATGTTCTTTGTCAAAATGTGCCAACTGAGAAATCAATGCCGTCCCGCAGGGGGAAAAAATCTCCCCACAGCCCAAAACACTTTTACTTCCCGGAAAATGTGGGACATTTTCAATTCCTGACCGTTTGTCCTTTGTTTGTCAAACTTTTCCGACTCAAGAGCTTTGAACACATTAGGTGTCAGGAACAACTTCTGCTGTAAGACCTGTACGCAGTCGTGTTTTTACAGTCTGTTAAGACTGAAGGGTAGTGTGTGTGTGTGTGTGTGTGTGTGTGTGTGTGTGTGTGTGTGTGTGTGTGTGTGTGTGTGTGTGTGTGTGTGTGTGTGTGTGTGTGTGTGTGTGTGTGTGTGTGTGTGTGTGTGTGTGTGTGTGTGTGTGTGTGTGTGTGTGTGTGTGTGTGTGTGTGTGTGTGTGTGTGTGTGTGCGTGACGATCCGTAAAAGGCGCCAGTCAGAGGAGGAAGTGAGCAGATGGAGGGTGGACGAAGAGCCAACAGGAAGTGGAGACTTGATGGTTTCCTCATGTTGTGTTGGCAACAGTCAAGATTTCACTTCCTTGTACCCAACACAGCCAACTGTGTGTGGTGTGTGTGGGTGTCGGTGTGTGGGCTCTTCCTCCCTTTTCATTTTACATCTGATACTTCTTCACCTCGCATAACTTTCTGAAAACAGAGACCTTGGCGTGTTCCCTGGACCAGGACTAAGGATAGTTTTGGACTGAAAGCAGCAGATGTGGAATCAGGGTTTAAATTACATTACGCACATTTTTCATTCTGATTTCTCTCCGGATATTATCTAAAGCTGATAAAAGCTCCACAGGAAAAACAACCTCTACATACACACACACACACACACACACACACACACACACACACACACACACACACACACATATATGTGTGTATATGTCATTTTCAAAAGTTAATTCAGTTCGGTCGCCGGCAGAATCTCCCCTGTCGCCTTAGAAACTCGCACATATAATTCATTGAACTTCCTTAAATCTAGGTAATGGAAAAAAAACAAAAACTGAATAAGACGTGTTAAGTCAGGAAGCCACAGGCTCAGACAATGGACCTCCCCGTCCTTTAGGAAACACAACAAGCAATATAAAATCATGATAATACAATGCTCATGCTTATGTCCTATTCACATACAGTATATATGAATTGAATGGTATTTGTCGATTGGTATTTTGTTATTTTTAACATTTGGATCTGATGCTACTTCCAACTAGAACTTCAACAGTTAATCGATTAGTAATCGACTATAAAATTAAGCGCAAACTATTTTGATAATCGATTAATCGGTTCAGCTTCTTACATGTGAATATTTTCTGGTTTCCTTGCTCCTCTGTGACAGTGAACTGAACATGTCTTTGGTGTGTGAACAAAACATCATCTTGGTGGTTTTGGGAAACACGATTGACATTTTTCAACCATTTTATGACATTTTGTGGACCAGACAACTCATCGATTATTCGAGAAAATAATCAACGGATTAATAGATGATGAAAAGAATCGTTAGTTGCAGCTCTATTTCCAACTTTCTGGTTTGAAGGCAACAGTTGTTCTGTTCGCTTGGACATGTTTCCATACAGCGTTTATGAAAAAATGCCAGATTCACTCGGATGATGATGACCATTAGCATTTGAGTGAAAACATCGTCCTCCTTGGAGACGGATTAAAAAACGACCCAGTGCGTCTCTTCTGCCCATGTTTAGTGTTGCTGATGCAGAAACAAATGCCCGGGATGTTTCTCTTTCAGTACTTGGAAAAAACAAAACAAAAAAACCCACAAAGGGGAAATATTGATTTTTTTCCTCCCAGTTATTCAGGCGTAATGTAATTTATGACCAAGTAAAAAAACAAAAACAAATCTTATTGAATCAGAGTTCAATCAATAATGGTAATATCCAGTATTATCAAATCTACTCCAAAATCTTAGTGTATCGCATCTGTGCAAATGTATCTGTATGTTTTTTTGCGGCAGCGTCTGGTTTCACGCCTGATGAGAAGCGGAGAGAGATTCTCATCCGTGACGCTGACTCACATGTGACACGCTGCGTCGGATTGTGTGTTATTCAGGGGGGAACCTCCCCACACAAGCACCGGCACATCTCACAACCGTTTGCAGCCACGGCCTCGTTTCCCTACATGTTTTTTTTTTTAATTTCTTTTAAAGCAGTGTGGTCACGAGGCGAGGTGGGGTCAGGATCTGAGCGAGGGGGGGGACGACACGGCAATCTGCTGCGTTCAGATTGTCGACGCAGCAGAGAGAGGCTCCCCCACCCGTCACGGTTTGTTTTCTGTTCTCCTCGCAGACAAACAGGGAACTCTGTGACGGACACGTTGGCCCGGCACGGGGTTTCATTCCTGGTCCACGGTCTGCACACACACAGAGAGAGAGAGAGAGAGAGAGGTCGGTGGAATGTAGCGTTTGTGTTTTCAACACTGGGCGTGGCTCATGTTAGGCCACGGTGACTGAACAGTCAGCACGAAGCCATTCATCACGGTGTGAAACACACACAGACACACGCAGCTCAGATCTGCTCCGCTGTCGCAAGCCAAGGTGCTCCCAACGCGGACAAGATGAAGACGGAACAAAAAAACACTTCCACTTGATTTTTCTCGGGACTCTAAAAGGTCATTGTGACTCTGTGCCCCGGGGAGGAGGATCTGATCTGGGGGGTCTGTTGTTCCTCCTCTGACCCGTTGTGCTGTACGCTCGGTACAGTCACAGAGCCCGTGGCCTCAGCGCTGTGCGATCATGTGCTCGGGGAAACTCAAGTGGCCTTTTCATTTCCAAGTTCACCTGGAGAGGAGCAAAATTGAGCTGTGTGTGTGTGTGTGTGTGTGTGTGTGTGTGTGTGTGTGTGTGTGTGTGTGTGTGTGTGTGTGTGTGTGTGTGTGTGTGTGTGTGTGTGTGTGTGTGTGTGTGTGTGTGTGTGTGTGTGTGTGTGTGTGTGTGTGTGTGTGTGTGTGTGTGTGTGTGTGTGTCACACTCACCACATGACTTTGTGAATGTGTCCTTTTTTTACTTGTTGTTCTGCTTTCAACACCAACACGATGTCCAGACTAAAAGGTCCTGAGGAAAAACTGCAGCCGCAGCTCAGGTGGTTTAATAGGAAGTTGGTCAACTAATTGCAGGTTAAGTGTCCCTGAGCAACATCTGGTGGCAACGTAATCTGTCAGGTTCACAATCAGAGGCAGTGTTTCTTATTTTAATGAATGAATGGTTGGAAGGAGCAACGTTCCATTTGATTAACAGTAGCAGAGGAACCGGAGTGGTTCGCATCCACAGTCAACGTCAGGGAAAGATCATGGTTTTGGTTAAATGGTCACAAACAAGTTGGGTCCAAGATCTTTTGCCAAGGTTAATCTGTGAGTGTCTAAACGTAATCGTTAAAAAAAATGATAATGGTTTAGTCACAGAAAGTGGATATTGTACTGAGAGATATTTATGTGGGGAACTACATGAATTCATAAGCAATCTTCATTACGTTAATGCAAACTATAATCAGGTCACAACTACATTTCCTACAAAACAATATTTGCGAAAGCGACAAATTGTTTTATTATTTAAATGTAGTTTCTCGGAAACCATGTCGCCCCAGAGCAGTACGACTGAACCTCGAATTTTCTCCTGAGATCAGCGTTGGTATTGAAATGAAATGCTTTGGAATAAAGTGTCTTTAGCTTTTGTATTTTTTGTGGAAGGAACAGCTGAAGTGGCAGTTGGCGTTAGAGTAGGGCAGAGATTGAATCAAATGCAGAGCTCAAACTAAATAATCAATCAATCTGGATTCAAGTTTTTCTTTAAAGATGTGATTCAGCCACAGTTCCGCTCTGCAGGTGTGTGTCCACCACAGAACCTTCCCCGAGAGCGAGGAACCTTGTGAGGAACTCGGTTCCCCTTCCCGTGTTTCCACCTGGAGGAACCAGGGTCTAAAATTAAGTTCTGAGGAAACGGGTTTACCCCATAACAAGTCCTGAAGATTCCGGACCGTTGCGGATGAGGCGTCCATTTCCTTGAATCTTTTTTTAAAACCCCCGCTAACATGTTTTGCTCGTACTTTGTGACCACGAATAAACAGGACGGAGCAAGAGATGGAGTTGAAAGGCGATGGTCTGATATCGCCAGACTTAATCTGTCTTCTCTTCCTGGGGCGTTTGGCCTCAATGTGCTGGATGAACTTGATTCTCTCTGGGGAAACTTCTGGTGGAAAAACACCTCATGTTTCCAAACAGAAACGACTCCTCGGATCATAATTCCACGCTGCTGCATCACAACACCGCCCCGCTCTGCCCGCTCGTAGTTTCTCTGATCTGATAAACATCATCAACTCAACAGTTGTTAGGAAGACCGGGGTCGTCCTTGTTTCCTGCGCTGCTCTCCTTCGTCATACTTAATTAATCATCACTTAATTAATCATAATATCTTTTATTTACATGTAATAAAACATGTTTCATCTATTCAACATTCCCGACAGAAAAACTATATGGAACTTATATCGGTAAGGGACCAACAAACTTTCTTTTCTTTTTTTCGTCCCACTGCCTCTGATTCGTCCTGTCAATCTTCATTTTTTCATGTAAATGTATTTTTACGCCACAGGGCACCACTGTGGTTGAGAGGCTCTCGACATGTTCCGTCCACATGTTGTACTGCTGAGACAGAAACCGACGGCTGTTTCCTCTCTCAGCTCCTCGCATGCAGTCAGCCTCTGTCACACACTCAGCTGATTGGACTGCGAGACTTCCTCCCAACTGTTCACATGAATGGCAGCTTGTGTTTTCTCTGCATTCACACACACACACACACACACACACACACACGCGCGCCCTCTGTCCATTCTCTGTCAGCTTGAACAGCTACTTTTTCATAAAAAACCACCAGGAATGTTTGGTGTCACATTGTCCAACTGGTTCTCAGCCCAACAAACAGCAGACTGTGAGGCTTTTTTTTCTTCTTCCCCTTCCCCACTCGGCCCTCAGTCACAAGATGCTCCACCACCACCACCGCCGCCGCCACACAGTCATCTGAGGCTGAGTAATGTGCCGTCTCACTGCTGACGACTGCAAGAGGCCTGTGTCTCTGCACAGTTGGGGAGAAAATGTACGAGCAAATGTCGAGCACAACGGAGCCAATTAATGCTGCGTTCCATTGGCAGGTCGGAGGTCGACAATCCCGTGTCATTTGTTTCCAAATGCGTTCCAGTGCATCTGCTCGGGAAAAAAATGGATGCCCGCAGATTTGTCTGTCCTCACCTCTGAACGTCAGAAGCATGTACCGATAGACGTACCCACATGAGCCACCACAGCTCCATCGGTGAAGAGAAACGTCTACGTCATTCAAATAACCACACAGCTTAGAATTGTGTATGATAAATGGGTGCCTGAGCTAGTTCGCTGCAATATAATGTAGGGCTGCACTCTACGCCGCCATATTGTGGCTGTGACGCCAATTCTACCGACTCGGTCGACGCGGATCTTGCCCGAGTTTCCAGATTTGTTGAGAGCAGATGAGAGGGACAGATGCAACGAGACTTGCTGGACTGTTGTTGACAGCTGTTATATATAGCTGTTATTGAGGTCAATAATAAGTAATTGAGTATATATTCATGTATCGTACGATATGTCCATGACGCAATTATCGTGACAGGCCGTTTAAAGAACAGACTGCTACGGGAATACGTTCATAATGTAAAGGATTGTTGTAGGAACCAAACACACGTTGTTGGAGTTATTCTATAGCACCGGATGTTTATGTATTTATATTTCATGGCGGCGACGGCCTTTCCAATCAGTGCGGCAAAGGAAAAGAAAAAAACCGTCAACACCGAACTAATTGAAATGATCAATTCAACTCTCCGACGGACAAGTGTGTGATTCAGTGCAGAGCTGACTCGTTGAGGAAACAGAAGATGCGTGTGATGCTCGCACAGGGAGAGTTCTCTGTCGCAGGAGGTTTTGTCGTGAAGTTGTGCCAAAAATCCCCACTTTGTTTTTATCTCCTCTGATGCACATGGTGCTGTTCAGCCAGCAGGGGAGAGAGAAATCTTCCTCTTTACATATTTATATTTATATATAGACGCCTGATACGGCAGCTGAAACGATATATAATGTAATGTGACTCACTCCGGGGTCTCCTGCAGGAAATGGGTCAACGGAGGCAGACAAGTTTTTCCTGACACGTCGTTTTTTTTGCAGTTGTCTCGCAAACACCAGTCGTTCACGCACTCATTTAATAGGTGGCCTTCAACGTTTAAGAAATGTCAAGAACGCGAGGGACAATTCGCTGGCGACGCGGCTCAAACGCAAAATTGAAAACTGGTGACCGTCGCTCACAGACAACAACTGCTGTTGACGAGGAGACGTTTATGTCTATACAGTTCAGTGCAGGGGGAGAGGCGCGGTGGCCGGGTTGTAGAACATGAAACAAAGCAAAGGAGGAAGGAAGCGAAGAGCTGATTGGCGTCCTAACAGCCCCGACACTTCCTCTCGATAAGCGGCGAAAACACTTTCAGTCTGAAGTGACGCAGCAGCGGAACAGGAAGCCGCCGGCTGCTGCTCCCAGCGCAGCGGCTCCGTGGACGAGGAGAGCTCAGTGACTAAAGAGGAGAGTCTTAAGTTGCCCCTGAAAAGATTTCTGTCATGGAGATGAACTGCCTCCGAGCTGTTTATCGACTGTACGGCCAACTTTATATGTAAAGCGGCTCGGTGAGTCCCACGGCTCATTTGCATCCTCACTCGGCGGCTGCGTGTCCCCGCTCAGACACCAGCGTCTGTTCTGTCCTCGACCCTCTCACACACGCTGACCCAGGACAATAAGAAGTTGTGTGTTGGGACATTGATTAGTCGATGAACAGAAAGTCAGTTGGTGTTTTAATGCTAGATTAATGGTTTAGGTCATTTTTGAAAGCAAATCTCCTGGTTTGAGATTGTTGGTGACTACGACTTTTAAAATACCACGTTGGACCCGGAAACGGTCACGGACAGGTTTTCACTATGTTTCAACAATGGATTTATCGAGAAAATATTGATCATATGTAGGGGTCGACCGATCATCGGCACCGAATTTCCCCCCTTTTCATGATTATGATGTTTAGTATCGGCCATTTTTTAAAGCCGATTTAATAAAATGTAATTTCATCTTAAAATGTGCTACTTTGGCTCTGATGCTTTTGTTTGTTCAACTTCATATTACTATTGCTGGGAGGGAAAGGAATGAAAGGAAGGAAGAGAAAAACTAAGAGTGTGTATATGTATGTATTAATTTGTGTTGGACCTCCCCATAATGAAAACAACTAGAATGTCGGGTGGTAAAATATAAAAATAAAATTAAAAAATTAAAATAATATTGCTGCTGACAGCTCCTTGCATGTTGAAAGTTTTTGTGAGTGAAACGTGTTGCTCTAAGGCATGTCAACGACCCCCCTTGCTTTTTACTTTAGACAAATATCGGTTTCAAATATCGGTTATCGGTCTCTTGGATTAGTAGTCATCGACATCGGTCGAACCCCTAATGATACTTCATGGTAATGATGCATTATCTGCAGCCCTGTGCTCGGAGGTTTAACTGTGTGAAAGTGCAGCCGGAGGGTTGGGACTGACCCTGAATCGGTTCCAAATGAAACCAGTTGATAAACAAATGAAGCTTCTGCACTGAGTCTCTTCACCTGAGGTCACATCACGTGTGTGTGTGTGTGTGTGTGTGTGTGTGTGTGTGTGTGTGTGTGTGTGTGTGTGTGTGTGTGTGTGTGTGTGTGTGTGTGTGTGTGTGTGTGTGTGTGTGTGTGTGTGTGTGTGTGTGTGTGTGTGTGTGTGTGTGTGATGTGATGTGTTGTCACTTTTGCGTCGTCTCGTCAGGATGTCTGCAGCCCCGTGCTGTCATTTTTTATTTTTTTATTTACCTCCTGAGAAAAACGCAGGCGTGTCCCACTTGGTGCGTCCTGCTTATCAACGTGCTGCAGACACGTGATCTAACGGGTGCGACAGTCTCGCTGACGGGGCCTCGGCTTGTTCTGTCACACACTTTCTGCAAATCTGCTTCATGAAGTTCTGAGTTCTGTTTATCCGTGATTGTAATGCAAATTTAAATATTTCTGATAGAAACGACAGGCCTTTTAAAATATACTTCACATGTTAGACGAGGATGTCTAACGTAACGTCGCCCGATTTGAGTAGAAAGATGTTGACTTGACCTAAATAACGAGCGTCGCATTGGCTGCGTTCATTTCCAAACGTGGCTCATGAACACATTTTTAGTTTTGTCTTAAAATATTCTAAATCTAAATTCTGCAACAGGCCTTGCCCTTGTCCTCCGGGGGCGGGCGTTCCTGAAATGCATCCTTGCTCTGTTTGCTGACTTTGTGCAACACGAAACACTGCCGACAGTATCGGCAGCTCACGACAAACACAACGCAACACCACGACGACAGACACAACAGATTTTTTTTCTCCGCGAGACAAACGCGGGTTGATTGGTTGTTTGCCAACAGCGGCTCGCTGCATCCAAACGGCTTCTGTTATTTCACCTGCAAATCTATAGCGTTCACTCGCTGGATACTGGAGAGCTTTCTGGGTTTTGCATGTGAAGTTTAATCTGATCGATGACGTGGGGTCATTAGGCAAAGCTACAAGGGTCGTGTTCAAATTCATTTCAAGTGATTCGAGTGATCGCAGCACCTTTTCTCCGCTGTGCTAATGTGTGAGTCGCCCGTTTCAGCCAACAGACTGAAAAAGTCATCGCTCAACATTTTCCCCAGAAACTGATGATAAGTCTAAGCAGCTTTGATTGGAGGTGGTTTCGGTTTGGGCGGGGGGGGGGGCTCCACCTGTCGTTATCCAGCCCCCCAGAGGAGGTCGGATGCCTCCAACCCCAGCTGCAGGTGCTGTCGCCTGGGCCATATCAAAGGCAGGGTGGGCCCACCCTCCCGGCCCGCTGGAGCTCGTTAGCCGTCGGTGCTAATTGGGGGGGGGGGGGGGGGGGGGGTCTATCGCACAGATGCTGACTCGCTTCAAAAGGGTTCCCCTTCAAAGAGCGGGAACGGGTCAGAGTGGGAATAAGAAGAGGAAAGTGAAGTTGTGCAGTTCGACTCTGATGGTTCCTGAAGAGAGTGAAGGAGGGGCGAGACACGTGCTAAACTATATAGACACAGTTTACACATGTGGTTCTACAACCGCGATGGACATTAACCTGCTGCTGTAACAGCCTCCTCCACTCAGTTTTTTCCACCAGACTTTGGAACCTGACTACAGGGATCTGATCCCATTCAGCCATAACAGCGTTTAGGCCAGTTCCTGGTTTCCATGTTCGCATGTCTGCAAAGAGTCTGCAGACTGTCTGCACTGCGGGCGTCCGGACCTCGGATGTTCCACTCGTGTATTTCTGTTGGTTCATCCATATAGAACAACAACAAAAAAAAGAAAAAATGATTTGTTCTTCCTGTCCGGAGGTCGGTACATTGTAGTGTTGGTAGAAAGCCGTCGGCGTCCGTCCGAGGACGAGACAAAACCACGAACTGGCCTTCAGTGAGATTCCAACACTGGCTACGTGTCCGTCTAAATGTCAAGCAAACTTTAAGCGAACATTTGAAAGTTTGGCAAAAACCAAAAAGCGAACTACTAGAGCAGATTTGTCAGAATGCTGCGCTATAGGCTGCGTCGGCCTAACGTAACACGTAATGTAATAGAACAGTAGAAGAAGAAGAGGCTGCAAAATCGATGCCCATACGACATCATACTGTAAGCTCGGCAACGCAGAAGGGAAGCACGGAGACAGGTCGGCAGGAGTCACTGTCAACTGAGCATCTTATCATCGTACTTTCTCTGCAGTTAGTTTTGGCAGCGAATGCGATAAGACGACGGGTCAGACGCAACCAGAGCGGAAACAGCTGATCAGTCACGTGAGCTGAACAGTCGCAATACGTCAGAACTTATTCGGTAACGCTCCTTCCATCACGCATTTTGCGCGTTAACTGTTGGCACATTGAGCCGTTACCTCCCCGATGTCAAAAAACTACTTAAAGCAAGCGTATTAGAAGAAGTTCATGCAATTTTGCTGTTTTCAACTTTTCCTTCTGCGCATAAAAATAGGTTGAGGGAAACACAGTTACTGACGTTAGTTGACGTGGCCCCGGCTCACAGTTGGTGTTACAGTTCATCACACAGATTTTGCGTATGGCTCAGTGTTCAGGCCAGTCCAGTTGTGACACATCAAAGTGAGAAAACCATTTCCTCTATAGACCTGTGCTCGTGCACGCTGAAACAAGCAGCGGCCAAAACACAAAACTGCTGACACACAGTTGGAAGGGCACTGTTGTTTAATGTGAGGTATCTGCAATGTCGAAAGAGTAATGAAGCTTCTTCCGTCATATCCTTGAAACATGCCGTCTCCCCGGATGTGATTGGATGGCTCTTTATACTGGGTGTGGCTAAAACAGAGATAGGGAGCTGCAGACGCCAACACCTCCGCCACCGGCTGTGTTCCACCAGTAGGAGGAGGATGACGAGAGAGGGATGAATAAATTAGATCATAAAGCATCATCCCACCGTGACGTCATGCGTTGGTTTGTTAACTTCTGTTTTGAAGCCTTGAAGTTTGGCATTTTGTCCTGCGCCATCTCGGGTGTTTTATTGGAACCAGAAGTGACCATGTTTGTAGGAGCGAAGGGGGTGTGGCCTGAGCTGGTCCACTGCACGTCCACCTACACCTATTGGACGGTACCAGCTGTCAATCACACTATCAGACCACAATTTATTGTCACGCTGTATTGAAGAAGACTTCAAAACTAGAGATTGAACCATAAACCTGGGAAAATGTTTACTGACGTTATAAATCAAGTGAGAAGTGGAGTCATTTCCTCATAGACTTCTATGGAAACGCACAGGGGAGTGCATTGGCTATGACACATGACGTGAGTTGTCATGTAGTAAAGAAAACAGCGTATGGGGGAAGTTATGTGAACAGGACCGTCTGTATACTTTCGACCACACTGTGCACCAGTACCTCTCCTCCCTCCACAGTTCAGAACCGTCATTCCAGCTGTGTTTACTGTCGAGGACAGAAACACACTCACATTAACACGCAGAAATGAAACGCACGGAATCGGTCTCATCAACGCTCACAAAGGACGAATGAATGTCGAGTCGAGCACGGTCGTCAAATTTAACAGCGTCCGCAGGAGAAGAAAAAGCGTCAACATCGCAAAGTGACGACGGCGACGAGGTGCGTCACCGTGATCTGATCGAATGTTCCCAGGCGTCGAGTGTTTGTTGCTGCGGAGTTCAGTTTGTGTTTACAATAAACACACAGTCGTCTGAGTAGAAGACACCCGACCCCTGATGATGATGCTGCTCATCACACGCACACGCACACACACGCGCACGCACGCACGCACACACACACAGTCACTGATAATAACAAACACTGCTGGTGGTGACACATTTTTATCCTATCAAGTTTTTTGAAGTGACTTCCCATTTTTCAGGCTCTCCAACCACCAGTGAGCTCACCACCAGACCTGCAAACATTTTTACATGCTAAAATGCTAATTTAGAAATGAATTCAACTTACTTTTATTTCCAGAGCTTTCAGCCACATGTGGTGGCCTTCATCGGTGGGCGGAGTTTGCTCGGTTGTCATGGAGATGGTTCAGTTGTTATGTGACCAAAGTTTGGTCAAATCATAACGGGTCGTTGTGTTTATAATAACAGGTAAGCATAGATGGGTGAATTAATTAAACTTCTAATCCAAACTATCGGCATGGCAGCAAATGCCTCCCACTGATGAAGACCATGACGTGGCTGAAAGCCCTGAAAAAAGAGATTAAAGTGTTTTGTTTAGTTTTTTCCAAATTGTATGATTTTTGTGAAAATAATGAATCCCCTCCCCTTGCAGGGGTGGGGGATCATACCTGTGTGTGTCCCTCACGGACGATACTGTTTCATGAAAAGCATAAAAGTGTGAACATTAAAGGGACGTGGCTCCAAATCCTCAGTGTTTCTGTGTTTGCAGCCTGTTTCCCTTCATGTGCTGCGACAATGGAGGCTTTTATCAGACTGTTCCTCACACACACACTCTCACCTGGGGACCACACACACACACACACAGACACACACACACACACACACACACACACTGTATTTGGGTTGTGATCGGTGTGGATCGGGGCCCTGCAGTGGTAAACATGCTGAGCTTCAAACAGGATTATTGAAATTTTCTGGACACGCTTCAGATATTGCTGCTTTGTTTTGGTCCAGATCCATCTTCTTCTTCTTCCTCTTCTTCTTCCTCTTCTTCCTCTTCTTCCTCTTCTTCCTGGTCTTCCTTGTTTGTTGTGAAGCTGATGTGAAGGACATAGAGGACGTCTCCTCTAGTTTATCAGCAGAGAGTTGTGGCCGCTTGGCTGGGCAGAGTAGGAATTGGGCTTCGGACATGATCATAGTTATGATAATGTCTGATGTGTTATCATGTTTTTAATGTCTCAATATTTAGCCTATCGAGAAGCAGCAACTTGGGGTTTAAAAGGTTGCGTTTAGACCAAACATGAAGCAAATATTTCGCGTGATGAGAAAACATTCGCAACCTGGACTCATTTGCTTCAGTTGAAATATTTGAAATCGAGCGAAAGATCTGCGTGCGCATTGTTGCCCATCAGCGTTGAGATTCTCTGACTCCTGACGTCGTAACAGAAATGGACTCGCCAAACTCGCGTGACACGCACAAGAAACGTTTGGCCTCCTGGCTTGCTGTAGTTTTAAATGCTCTGCTGCAAAGAGGGAAGGAAAAGAGACAGACGGGGGTCGAGCTTTATCAGTACTTACTACTGAGATAGTCAAGTAATCACAGCACACACACACACACACACACACACACACACACACACACACACACACACACACACACACGGCCCCACAATACACTGTGGGGCCTCAGTCAGGTTCCCCTTACTCATCCAGCCGGTCAGTCAGGAATCCTAAGAATGTGTGTGTGTGTGTGTGTGTGTGTGGTCCCCATCACTCAGCAGAAAGTGTCAGCTTTTTCCAAATTCATTCCAAATTTTAATTGTGATATAATTAAACTGTCCATTGTTGTAGTTATGTTTATATACAGTAGAACCCAGACCTGTGGAATGATTAAAAAAACAAACATTTTCTTCGACCTTTAAGAAGTAAGCGTAACGAAGAGGAAAAAAAAAGCAAACCGCAAGTCCACACCTGAACCATTTCCTGTGATGATGAGTCATTCATGATGAGTCATTTTGTGTGTGTGTGTGTGTGTGTGTGTGTGTGTGTGTGTGTGTGTGTGTGTGTGTGTGTGTGTGTGTGTGTGTGTGTGTGTGTGTGTGTGTGTGTGTGTGTGTGTGTGTGTGTGTGTGTGTGTGTGTGTGTGTGTGTGTGTGTGTGTGTGTGTGTGTGTGCGTGCGCGCGCAGGGCTTATTTGTGTAGAATTGTCAGATGGTCCTCTGTACTTGTCTGTACTGTGTGTCGTCATCTGAGAGCATCATTAACACACTGAACCGAGACAAACCACATGCATGTTTGTTTGTATGTATGTGGGTGTGGGTGTGGATGTGTGTGGGTGTGGATGTGTATGGGTGTGTGTGTGTGTGTGTGTGTGTGATGCTGCTGCACAGTGAGTGCAGACCTCGGCCTCGTCGCTCTGCAGTGTGGGGATTTCCTTTTTCCACCCAGGTCACATGACTGCAGATATGGGTGTGACCTCCTGCATTCCGGGCCTCACTCTTTCTCTCTCTCTCTCTCTCTCTCTTTCTTATTACTCTGTCTGGCATGCTGCGACACTCTCTCCCTCACACACACACACACACACACACACACACACACAAAATGTCGTCTGGACCAAACACAGAGGCTCAGTGTCGGCTGTTTGACGTGCCCTGCATGTGGAAATGTCTCTGTGACATAACTGTGTGTGTGTGTGTGTGTGTGTGTGTGTGTGTGTGTGTGTGTGTGTGTGTGTGTGTGTGTGTGTGTGTGTGTGTGTGTGTGTGTGTGTGTGTGTGTGTGTGTGTGTGTGTGTGTGTGTGTGTGTGTGTGTGTGTGTGTGTGTGTGTGTGTGTGAGAGATCTGTTGCTGGGTGCAACAAGAAAGAAAAAAAAAAAGAAAAGTTCCTCTCTGTGTGGAGGGTGTGGCCAACAGCCTCAGTGTGTGTGTGTGTGTGGAGGAGGGTGGTGCAGACTTCTGCTTTAGTATGCAGAGCAGGTGTGTCTGCAGAGGCAGAGAACAGAGAGGAGGAAGAGGAGGGAGGGTAACGGCGGCCGAGCAGAGGACAGTGAGAAGAGAGAAGAAACTAGAGAAGAAAAGTGTGAGAGAGACTTTGAAATCCTCAGTCAGTCAGTTTTTGTGTCTATACAGTCAGAAACTGAAACATGTCCGTCCCTGCGGCTGGACTGTGAGTTCAGAAAAAAGAGTTTGACGATAAAATATTCTAAAGCTTGAGCCAATATCTGCCTGAGCAGCTGAATTCTGGGTAAATTTACTGGTCGTGCGTCTCTCTGAACCCTTTCCTCTCGTCGTTCCCAACTCGTCCGCTGACCGTTTGACACATTCCTTTCCGCCCGGGTCGTCTTCGCAGTCGAGACCTCGGGAGATGCCGAGAATGTGACTTTCATTTCCTTTGTGAAAGCAAAACGCGCAAAACAACCAGCCCTTAGAGCGTGTTTATAGACAGACGTGGAAGCTCTAGCTACCCGTGCAACATTATAAGGTCGACGCCTGATTGCCATAAAATATATTGTTTTGCATGTGGGCCAATGGTACCCTCTCTTTACACAGCGGTAGAGACATCCATATGGTGTTTCTTTAGAACCTAGGAGCTGTTTTAAAACTGGTTTCGGACATGAGCTCTGGAAGTTTGAGTCCGGACATTTTGCCTTTCGCATACGACGAACGCAGCAGGAGATTGTCTGAGTCGGACAGATCATCGCGAGGCGTTTGTGTCGAGCAGCAGCTGGCGGGACGTGATGGTAATCAACACGCCCACTCGCTCGCTGTGAGTCCTCAGGAGATTTTCCTTCTGTATTCTCACGCGGGCCTCACTCGCGCATTCTCCTGACACATTTCCCGGGGGCTGGCAGGAAATGTCCCGCCAAAAAAAAAGAGAGGCCGCAGCTACATCAGCGGGCGTTTGGCGTTCTCAGGTACTGGACGGCCGCTCGGGACGAGTTCAGGAAAAATGTCCCGACTGAAGTGCCCGTCTGAAAGCGGCCTAAGTCTGATGCTGCGTTCACACCAAACGCGTAGCCAAAGGTTTTTTTCCCGTGAACTACTTGAACCCGAGCGAAATAGTCTCAGTCGCCGTGCGTCGTGAAGTGGGGATCCCTGTTTTGAATGCTGGATATTGATTGATGGCGTCCTCGCGATATCGTTTGTCTCTTTTTATCTAAAAGGAAAATCCTTCATTTATGATTCAACGTTTAAATGTTTCATGTGTGACGCACGTGCCAATAATAACATTATGGATGTGGCGATGATGAGTCATTCTGCTACTTGGGAGCTAGTTTAGTTGAAGTCAATGTGATCCTGCCCTCCGACTGATCGTCTTCTGAAGCTGTTCGCACATGAATCGATGCTCCTACCTGTTCATGTGTTCATGTGTTCAGGTGTTCTTCAACTAGTGAAACCTCCTCCTCTTCCTCTTCCTCCTCATCGTCTTCTTCTTCTTCTTCTTTCTCGACTTTCCCACCAGCCTCTGAGACTGTGGATGGAAAAATCAGACACAACCAACCAATTCACTGCAGCCACACAACTGTCTCGAGTCGTGCGCTGACAACGAACACTCACAAGTTGTGAATGTGGGAATGTGTCCAGCTCCACCATTAATCCCACACGATGTTAACACGGCGCTTAACAAAAAATCTGAAATGTAAATTCTGTAAATAACACACACACACACACACACACACACACACACACACACACACACACACACACACACACACACACACACACACACACAAGCGGAGTGGCTGGCTACATGGTGGCTGCAGCATAATTTCATCTTGAGTCAATAACAAACAGATAAGATGGACACAGAACAGACACACTGTCTCTCTCACTCTGTGTCTCTCTCTCTCACACACACGCACACACACACACACACACACACACACACTCTCTCTCTCTGAAACACTGGCTGTCTTGTGGCCACATTGATCGTCCATCTATATATGGAGTCGCAGCTTTAATTCCTGACATCACTTCCTGTTCGAGGTTTTCGTTCTGGCCTAGTTTGGGACAAAGGCCTGATCCAGTGTGTGGTGATCTTCCTCCTCACTGTTTGCGTTCAACGACTGTTCACTGAATAATGATCAGATGACAGATTCACTTTTCTTTCCTTTTGTCCATCTCTCTCATCTCTCTCTTCTCTCTCTGGGTCCGTTCGGATCGTCCTTCCTGTTGCCTTTTCCTCTCTACTATTCCTTGACCTCAGTGGAAAACGTCATGAGGTCAAGGAAAGGTGTGATGGAGGACTGATAGCCGACAGCGCTGCTCACAGAATCCGACTCCTCTTCCACCAGACTACGTCGTCACGCGACGGCGGACGTTGTTGATGCGTCTGTCGTGGTGAAACACATTTCCAAAGATGGACGACAAAAAAACCTCATCGGCTCCATGAGCGTGTTTGAGTGTTTTAGCACCATGTGACATCAGATATGATGATATATGAAACAGTGACTTACATGATGACGTCTCTTCTGGGTCGTATTCATACTCTTCTACTTCTTCTTCTTTGGATTGAATCGTTCACGTCCGTGCACGGCGCGTCACGTTAAATATCGCCGCCGCAAATGAATTGTGGGCCGTCTATATCTCCTTTCCTTTCACATAGGAAGCTCCAGTGTGTCCTCTGCTAAAGGAGGTAGGAGAGGAAGCACTGAAGCTCCTTTTTGTGAGCATTTAGAGAATCTGAACAACTCTTATCATGGCTGCTGATCAGATACTTCACTTCAAGATTTAGTAAACTTCCTGAGCCAATTTGACAATTGGACCTCTCTCTCTCTCTCTCTCTCTCTCTCTCTCCGTCTTTTAAGGGAGTAGGTTAAATGACGTTGACACTAAGCGGCGGGCGTCAGTGATGTTGAGTTAGGAGTTTGCATCGAGCCAACTCTGATCTGCAGCCCCTCCGGGCCACAGTTCAGACCTCTGCACAGAACAACGCCGGAACGCGGCGTAGTGATGAAGTATCGAATCGTCTCTTCATTGAGCTTTTCCTCAGGTTTAGTTGTAAAAGGACTCTGGTGGTCTAACGATGTTTCCCACCGTCGACCGAAGCCTCTCTCTCGTAGAATTCTATTTTTTTTTATACTGCAACAGCAAATACAATTTGTAGGAAATGATTAAGTTTCCCACCAACGGAATGAGGACACGTTGTCACAGATGTGTCGAAGCTGACGCGATCGAGATCCTGGAGAGACGCGGTGAACCGGAAGACGTTTCCGTTGTAGATGAGATGAGATCATGTGTAAATAGCTTCAGTTCCGTCATCACCCTGTCGTACCTGCTCTGTTCCACTCACCTGACTCACCTGCCTCCTGCCCAGAGCTTCAGCTGCTCTCATTTCACCTCTCAGTTTTATACATTTCAGCATAAGAAATAAATGCTCCGCTGTAGAGGTCTGTCTTTTTTTGTTTGTGGTTATACTGTATGTGTTTTTTATTACGAGTATTGGTTATAGGAGTGTTGACTGCAGTCAACTATCTTTTCGGTGAACGGCAAACTTTTTAAATCAAAAAATCCAAAACGGTCAAACGGATTGAATGGTCGGACTCAGACAGAATAGTTACAGAAGTGAGAACAGGTTCTCTTTCTCAACACACACACACACACACACACACACACACACACACACACACACACACACACACACACAGACACACACACACACACACCCTGCTTTTTCAATTTTCTACTTTCAATGAAAATCGGTGTGTGTGTTATCAGTGTGTCAGTAGTCGACGTTAATCAAACACTCGCTAGTTAAAGGATAACTGCCGTAAAAGCACTCAGTCACATGATAAGCATGGAAAGACAAAAGTGTGTGTGTGTGTGTCATTAAGGTATAAAAATAGGAATGCTTAGCCTTGGACTGAATGGGTGTGGAGCTGTAGTTCACTGATGACAAAGGTGTGTGTGTGTGTGTGTGTGTGTGTGTGTGTGTGTGTGTGTGTGTGTGTGTGTGTGTGTGTGTGTGTGTGTGTGTGTGTGTGTGTGTGTGTGTGTGTGTGTGTGTGTGTGTGTGTGTGTGTGTGTGTGTGTGTGTGTGTGTGTGTGTGTGTGTGTGTGTGAGAGAGAAACTCCACCCAGCATGTGCCAGTTGTGTCATTTTTTCCCCTCATTGCTCTCCCCTCCCTACGGATGCCTGTGATCTGGACAGAGGGAGTTTCCTTATTTGTTACTCGTGTCATTGAGCGTTTCACACTATAGCTGCACCTCAGCGGGTCGACCTGCCGGCGAGATGAGCAGTAGGTCGCGTGAGACGACCTCAGGGTCTCTGGTCCTGCGGCGCCGGCGGCGTCTTTGTTTGACGACCGGCTGAGGGCAGAAGCAATGTGCTGTGTGGAAACAGCCATAGTCAGGGTGACAGAAATTGGAGGTGTTGTTTTCATCAGAACTTTCCAGTGTGGTATAACAGTAAAATTGGCTTTCGTCTGCATCTTCTCCCCGAGCTGAACGGCTCATTTTTGGTCAAAGCACTTTTGCAGAAGGAAAGACTTCTGAGCTCGTGCGTCGTTCGGACCCACAGTGTTTTCTTTCAAGGAACACGAACGATCATCAGCATTGTCATATTTAGACGAGGGTTTGGGTTCATTACAAAAAAAAGAAAAACAGAAAGCTAATCATATTTTCAAGGGGCAGCGTTACTTTGCCGAACATGAAATATGAAATAAAAGGCTTGTTGATTCTTCTCTCCTGCCACATTTGACTGTTCAACACTTCACCTCAATCTGACAGTCACTCAGGACTCGTCTCCTTTGCACCTTTTTCCTTGTCACCTTCTTATGCTCACTACTGGTAACAGATTGTACCTTACCTGCACTATTATATGTACATTCTTCTATATTTATATTCCTTTGTTCTTGTATAGTTTTTCAGTTCCTATATTTTTCACGTTACGTGTGTGCGTGCGTGCGTGTGTGCGTGCGTGTGCGCATGTGTGTGTGTGTCAGAGCAGGACAGATGTCCTCTCACTGGGCTCAGTAATCATCCGTCTGTTCACTGACCACAAGTCGACGAGTCATTATTATCACAATAGAACAACGGCGAGATGAAATGAATTCAACTGCCCCGACGACCTCGTCACATTAATGTTTGCTGCACAGTCGGTGATGTCATTGTGATGGAACCTGTTGATTACGGATAATGACAGAACTTGGCTCTAAACAGACGACGACGTTACGACGACCGCTTCATTAGAACGAGGCCGAACAGGCCGATAATTCTCTGCGAATCCTTCACATTTACTTTCAAGTTACAGAATCATCATTCATGGAGCTAATTGGTACTAAATATTAAAAAAAAGAGATGACACAACTCGTCACCACAACACGGGGCGGACGTGAGCGTCCTCCGCGTAACGTTTAGCTCAAGACGGAGAGATAAAATCACATAGAAGTCATTTCCTTCTGACATTTTGTGATTTTTCACTAAAGTACCATGCGATATTTAAAAAGAAAATAAGATTAGTTAAATTAACGATGAAACCCTGAATGGGCCTTTTTTATTTAACAGTTCCGTTCACGTTGAACCCGCGTATCTGATATGACCAGCAGAGGGCGACTCCACTGGTCGTTTCTATAGGAGTCCATGAGGAAATTACTCTTCTCCACTTGATTTAAAACGTCAGTAAACATTGTCGTCGATACAGAACGATGTTCATTTTGTATGTTATGCTCCATTTAGAGTCAATGCATTTTTTTATTTAATCAGGTAAACTCATTGAGATTAAGGATCTCTTTTTCATGAGAACAATACGGATACGGTGTGATTGACAGCTGGTACCGTCCAATGGGTGCAGGCCATAGATGGACGTGCAGTTGATGAGCTCTCTGTCAGGCCACACCCCCCAGGTTCTCCAAATATGGTTGCTTCTGGTTTAAAAAGCAAGATGGCGCCGGTCTTAATGCTAAACTGGAGGCTTCAAAGCAGCAGCTCACGAAACGGTCAAGGGCGGGTGCTGTGGGAGGTGAGGTCAACATTATATATATATATATCTATATCTATATCAATCTAAATTCAGGGGATGAATAAGTCCCAAGCTGCTCACTGAGTATCATCATTGACCTTATAAGTTTAGGATGATTTAACAGCTGACGACCTATTTAATCATTTCCAACCCGTGAAATGCTGATTCGTTCAGTTTACAGCTCATGAACATGTTCATGTACAGAGTCACTCGTGACTCGTGTCTTGTTCCGTGGCTGCGAAGAGTCTTTCAGTCCGACGAGCTCTCGACACGACGCTGTGCTCCGCCAAGTGTGAGAGCCACTGGCTGAGGCAATCGCCTCTGTCTCCTACACTGAGAAAACCACCACTCAGGGGAAGACACACACACACACACACACACACGTATCAGCATTCTCCACAGGCCTCATAGTCCCCCTGTCTCATAGTTTGATCCCACAGTGTGTGTGTGTGTGTGTGTGTGTGTGTGTGTGTGTGTGTGTGTGTGTGTGTGTGTGTGTGTGTGTGTGTGTGTGTGTGTGTGTGTGTGTGTGTGTGTGTGTGTGTGTGTGTGTGTGTGTGTGTGTGTGTGTGTGTGTGTGTGTGTCCTCTGACAGAACATTAAACAGTGAAAAATGGAGGACAGCCTTTGATGTGCACTTACATAATCTGTGGCGATGGGCTGGAATGCCACACTTTGGCCACACACACACACACACACACACACACACACACACACACGAGGTGGCATGTATTCACTCCTGACCCTGGTTCTTCACCAGCAGGACAAAGTGTCTGTGAATCCACTTTCCATGTTTCCATTTATTTATTTTTTTACAGCAACTAGTCTTGTCTCAGATTCATTTTTCCCCATGATTTGCTTTAATTGCATTTGTTGTCAAATGCTGCATTTACAATTTCTCCAGTGCCTCTAGTGATGAATTCAAAGGCCAACAAGGTAGATGTCAATGATTTCTTATTTCCACGTGACAATCCAAGAAAATACTTGTACTTTTTAACCATCATGTCTAGAGCTGCAGCAGTTAATCGATTAGAAATCGACTACTAAATGAATCGCCAACTATTTTGATAATTGATTAATTTGTTCAAGTTGTTTTTTATGAAGAAAAAAGTCAAACTTCTCAGATTTCAGCTTCTGGAACGTGAATATTTTGTGGGTTTTTTGCTCCTCTGTGACAGTTAACTGAATATCTTTGTTGTGTGGACAAAACAAAACATCGTTTGGGGTTTTGGGAAACACAATCGTAATTTTTCACCATTTTATGACATTTTATGGACCGAACAACAAATCAATATAATCATTAGTTGCAGCCCTAATCGTGTTACTGATGTACTGGTAAATTTGCGAGGACTGGACTGTAGGTCGATGCGAGGGATGAAAATATGTCTCATCCATAAACGAGAAAAAAAAGACACATTTAAAATGATTCTTCAGTCATAAACTCTGAGGCGGCAGTTCGAGGAGAACAGATCATGTGTCTCAGAGGAGCAGAACCAACCAATAATCAGTTTATGTCCTAACGACCTCTGTGGTTCGGGGGACTCCTCTTACAATCTGAGACGAGGAACTCTCCTCTAATTGGCCAAAATTAGTTTCTGTGCTATTAATTAATTAAAAAAATAATCAAAGGGCGTCCTGAACTGATCCGGCGGCTCCTCACGATGATGATGATGATGATGATGTTTGTCTGCTCTGCCTTCAGACCGTTTCCTGTCTGGATCTGGTTTATTCAAAAAATCATTTTTTTCCTGTGTCTGTTTCCTCCCCAGCGACCAACCAGAGGAACATGTTTACGCCCCTGTTTCCATGGTAACCGAGAGGTAGCATGCCCGTCCAGGTCAGGAGTTAACCTCGAGCGATCGTCTCCTCCTCCTCCGCCTGCCCCCTGCGAGAACTACACTGCCCACAATTCCCGGGGACCGACGACCACAATCTGACGCTCAGATCGGTTCGACAAAAAGACACTAAAGAGGAGCAGCGAACTACAGTACGACGACAACAACTACAGCGAACACTTCTGTGAAGAGGCAGCCAATATGGCCAACAACACGGCGGACCACCCTCCGGGGAATTCGGTTGCCGAGGGCAACCACGACGGGGACTTTGGGGTGGCCGTGACGGACCTGAGGGACCTGATGGAGCTGCGGAGCGCGGAGGGCGTCAACAAGATACGGGACACGTACGGAGACGTGCAGGGCCTCTGCCGCCGCCTGAAAACATCACCCATCGAAGGTAAGACGCGTCCCGACACCGTCGACATATCAGAGAATATATATAGTAGGAGGAACTCATCTGGAGCAACTGAGATTCTGTTTGTTATTTTGGCCAAAAACTCTAAATCGAAACTCGCACATTGTGTATATATAATATTCATATTTGCACCTTGGGTGACGAAGCCTGATGTTGATTTTGCCGACTGCCAATCTGCAGCATTATCCTGTTGTCGTGGTCAAAATCAAAGACACAGCAGAGACAGTTCGAGGTTATTAACACAAATACAGCCTATGACGGCTTGAAATCTTGTTTAAATATGAATAATTATTCCCCTGGTGTTTTTTTTCTTCGCTGCATCATATTCTTCTTGGCCGAGTAGTAAATGTTCTGTTCCACTTCGACCATCTGGGAAATTTGAGAACCACTGTTTTGAATGCTAAAAAAATTATTCAATCAAAACATATTTATCAACATTAATGTGGATGTTTTCAATCACGCATATTCAAAATCATTCTGCTGAAATTATTTTATAATGCTGATTTACCAACGAGGTCAAAGACTGGCGTCTGCCCCGGAGCCCCCAGACCCACCGGGGGCTCCCAGAATGCTCAGGGTCACCTCAGGGTTATCTATCTATCTATATCTATATACTATATCTATTGACAAGTTATACCAACAGTATCAACAACTGTAGGTGCTGAGGTATTATCTCATCTTGTCGCCCTCTTGCCTTGCTAGATAAAATTTGAAACACACACACACACACACACACACACACACACACACACACACACACAGATCAGGAGGTGACAACAATGCGTGTCAACAATTAAGACAATAATTCACACAGACAGATTGACGACATCTGTGGCCTGCACTCCTTCTTCTTCTGTGGTGAAAGAGGATCGGTGTGAATTTCAGTGAGAGCTTCATACGAGGCCAGAAAATGGCTGACAAGCTGCTGTTTGTTATCCCCCCCCCCCCCCCCCCGTGTGTGTGTGTGTGTGTGTGTGTGTGTGTGTGTGTGTGTGTGTGTGTGTGTGTGTGTGTGTGTGTGTGTGTGTGTGTGTGTGTGTGTGTGTGTGTGTGTGTGTGTGTGTGTGTGTGTGTGTGTGTGTGTGTTTGCGGCCGTCGTCGTCGTCGGTCCATTCCAGGATTGAAATTAGTTCCAGCCCGTTCCCCTAATGGCTCCATAGATCATTGCTCTGTTCCATTTAGTGATCAGAGGACAGCTGTAGTCGTGTCCTCCACGCAAGAAATTACTCACTTTAATGAAGAAAGTGTAATTATATTTTCTCTGCAGAGAGAGGGAGGAGGGAGGGAGAGAGAAAAAAAAAAGTGGGGGAAACCTAAATGCAAGATTGAGGGCAAACCCGCCCGTTGATTGACTGTTGCAGTGAAAGAGGGTCAGTGTCAGTCCAGACTCTTATCAGCAATATTACCACTCGCGTCAGCATCCTTATCGGTACTTACCCACGTCGAAGAGTTCAGTCCGTCACCGCCATGAAGCAGCTCTCCAATTAATATGGAGGCCAGATTGTTGTGACCCTAATATTCAGCAGAATTAGAAGAGCGCGGGGCGAAAACACGCCCCCGTGGTTGTAACCCAAAGGTCGTGGGCGTGGGCTCACTCCCCCCCAGCAACACGGTCCACATTCAGAATACAACCAGTACACAACAGGAGAAGAAGAAGAAGAACTGGTGTCTTCTGTGGATGCTTTTTTTCTTCTTCTGTGACAGACTTTCTGTCTGTAAAATCAGCGGCTGATTGGACACGAAAATGACTGTCATTGTCCCGCACACACACACACACACACGCGCACACACACACGCACACGCACACACACACACACACACACACACACACACACACACACACAGTCTGCAGCAGCTCTGCGTCCCGCTGGTTAATGTGTATTATTGATGAATCGGTCTGTTGCCTCTCTGGAGGTCATTGATCGTCCCCCTCTCATCATTTTTTTTTTATACAAAATCTGAGTGAATTTCATGTTGGGTAGACGTGAAAATCTCAATATGCAAACTTTATTTAAATGGCACCTGGGTGACAAAACAAAGCACTCCACAAAGAAACGCATACAAACGCTAAAAATACACAGTTATTTTAGGAAAAAATGCTAACGAGGCGCAGCTCGTCTCTGTCGACGCCCAGATGAGAGGCAGGCGAGATGTGACGTGGCTTCACGTCTTCTGCTCAAATAAAACTGAGAGATGAAAGTTTGGAAAAAAGAATAAAATAGAAATGGATTGAAACAGCCACTGACGGTGTCGTCAGCTGATGATCACACGTTCAGTTTTATGCAAAATTCAAACCACGAGAGCAGCGATCAACAGAAAACATGTGATCAGGTAAAACTGGTTCTGTTTCATGTTTCTGTTTGGGATGTAACTGACTGAGCTATTTACGTTGATCAGTAGAAAAAAACACTTCCAACCAAAATGTGTTGGAAGACACAAATATGAATTCCAGTTGTTTCAGGGCTGTAAATGTAGTAAATTTATTATTATCATAACTGACAATCTACCAGCTCACACAGGCCAAATTAAAAAGGGGGCGTGGCTCCAGAGACCAGAGTAGTGGAAATACATGAAGGTGTGATGGACTGAATGTTTGATACTTAATCCTTCTGTCGAGTTGTATTCTACAAATATGAATCTGACCAAATAAACATGAGACAAAATATCAAAACCTTAAACTCAACACTATTTTTTTTTTTAGTTTTTTCTTAATCGTTTTTGGACCTCGTGTTTTCCAGGTGTTTCCATGCGAGTGATTCTCTAATGTCTGCGATCTACGGTGGCCCCGCGGGCTCACAGCACTGCAACTCAAGAAATCACACGCGAATAGACAAGAACGCAAGCTGCAAACGCCGCAACGCAACACATTAAGAAAGACAGTGCTCTGTCTATTTGCGTGTGTTCTCTGAAGCTGCACGGCTGTGAGCTCTCAGGGCCACCGTCGAGATCCGACGAAGAGGATCTTCAGCTTAAATCCGCAAATTAGAGAAGCCGGAAACCGGAGGATCATCGGAGTTGATCATTGACGTATGGCTTAACATATTAATTGATTCTCCAAAAACATTGTTTTGCCTGATTTACCAGAAATCATCAGTGGGCATTTCCACAGCACCACACCACACACACACGCACACGCACACAGACACACACACACACACACACACACACACAGACACACACACACACACACACACACACACACACACACAGGTTTCCCGGCCTGCTGCCGTGTCAGATCTTTTCGAGCTTGGTGGTGTGAGAAGTCACTGACCAATCTGAGATTCAGCTCTCTGCGTGACCCGAGTCCCATTTACTGTAAGGGACACACACACACACACGCACACGGCCTCGGGTCATCCGTGTCTGTGCCAGTCGAAGCAGAACGCTCTTCCGAGTGATCACCAAGACATGCAATGCTCTCCGTGTCCTTCTTTATTTTATTCTTACTCTTTATCAGGTTTTTTTAATTCCTTCACATCTCGTATATTGAGATAAAAAAAAATAAGATTAACTAAAGAAAATATCATCTACCGTGATTTATGGGGAATCTTGATATTCTCAGTCCAGACTTTCAAATATCTGCAAACGGCTGAAGAAATCCAAAGCGGAAGATATAGATAGTTAATTTGGTGATGTAACGTGTTTCAAATAGCACTAAAAGTATACGTCTGAGGATTTACCGTGTGACGTGCGCTCATTGCATCATTCTGCTGCAGAGGATGTGAGTTTATTTCCTGCAGACTCTGGTCTGCGGAGGCTAAAGATAGAAACAGGATCTGTGTTTCGCCCGTTTAATTAATCTCTTCCGTTTAAAATCCAATGTTCTTGCCTCTTCCTACATTAACAGAACAATAAAAAACCTTTTTTTTATTACTGTTGTGAAGGGAAACTTTATCAGAGACACTCATGTCAGCCTGCTTTTACAGGGCGATACATCAAAGAGGTTGCATTCAGTCACATTTATGTCATTTCTGCTCAGCTAATACTGAGGGAGAAAAGTCCGCATGCAGAACTCTGTAATCTTCACTCTTTTGCGAAGGAAATTATTTTGATAATCTGGCGGAAATGGTGTTTGGTGATTTCCTTAGAGAGACGAAGAAGAAAAAAATGTCCTGAGATCTCTGACGGACTTCAGGACCGTTGACTTTGGCCTTTTCGGTGTGTGCCACGGTCCCAGTTCGTGCCTCCCGTGTATTAATATTACATTAGAGACACAGAGCTGAGCTTCTGGTTTTCTGTAACCCAAAAAATTAAAGTCCAGCGATCCAGAAGGTCATTTTAATAGAACTCTCAAAGGTATTCCCAGAATCCTCGACGACTCTTGTCGAGTGAATGTTGAGCTCGCTCGCAGGCACGAGGCTCGAGCCGAGGCGACATCATGTATATACACTGTACACGGCTTCACCGCCCACTGTCGCGTGTCATCGAGCCACGCGTCTTCATGCGTTCGTAAGCACAGTGAAAGAGCTTTTGTGCAGAAGAAAACAACTGAGTGATGGTCTGACGGCTGAGTGTGAGACTGTTGGATATCATTAGATATATATACATGTTTTATTTCTTTTTCTGATGAAACCGTAGCCAGAGTAATTCTGTTCATTTGGAGTTTTTTGCTGTGCAACGTCGTCGTAGAAAGTTACAGTAGAGGAAGACATGAGTGTGATGATAAATCAAGAGGCCTGTGAGTTCACAGGGTTGTTTACATAAAGGGTGCGGAGCCGGCGAGAGGACGGCTTTCCCCGGCCGTTACCGTGGCAACTGTGCACATGGTCATATGTCACACGGTAAATAAAAAAAGGAAGCTCAGACCTCAGGTCCACGCCTGATGTTTGAGGGGAAACGGCAGAGTGCAGTGACGTTTGGGTGCGGTTGAATTGTCCTTCATATCTACTGTTCACTCAGTGGAATACCTCAGTGGAAAACGTCATGAGGTCAAGGGAAGGTGTAAAGGAGGACTCGTAGGACTTAGGAAGAGCCGACAGCGCTGTTCAGAGAATCCCACTCTTTCACTAAACTGCGTCATCACGTGACGGCGGACGTCGTTGATGCGTCTGTCGTGGTGAAACTACGAATTGCGGAAGAAGACCTAAAAAAAACCTCAGCGGCTCCATCAGCATATTTCAGTGTTTTACCACCGTGTGACATCACATATTATGATTCATATTTAACAGTAACTTACATGATGACGTGCGTCTCTTCTGGGTCATATTCATACTCTTCTTCTTCTTCTACTTTTACTTTGGATTGAATCGTTCCGAATTGTGGGGGCGTCTATATCTCCTTTCCTTCCACATAGGAAGCTCCAGTGTGCCCTCTGCTAAAGGAGATAGGAGAGGAAGCATTGAAGCAACTTTCCTAAACATTTAGAGAATCTGAACAGCTCTTATCATGGCTGCTGATCAAATACTTACTGGTCGCTTAAGGAAAAGATTTATGAAACTTCATGAGCAAATTTGTCAATTTGACCGAAACCCATAGACATCTAGTATTGTTCAATGGGTGCGGGTTTGTATGTGGACGAGCTCTCAGACAGGCCCCGCCCCCTGCAGCGCCTCCAAATACGGTTACTACCTGGTTCCAATAAACCAAGATGGCGCCGGTTGAAAATGCTAATAAACTCGAGGCTTCTACACGGCAGCTCACAAACCAGAGGGCGACGACACGGTTGGTCGATACTTGACGTTGGGCTTCATGTTGGAAGCCGAAGCGTCACTTCTGTCTGCGTCAGGGACGCAGGATGATGACAGAAACAACCGAGGCAGAGGCAGAGCCGGCGGGTGACCCGCAGACATGAGGAAGAAAAACAGTCAATGAGGACAGTGAGAGCGGACGTTGATACATGCTGCTGTCAGGGGGAGAACGGCTAAAGTGAGAAACTCTGAGTGGGAACAGAAACCGTTTTTTTTAGCGACAAATGAAGTCAGTTTTCTGCTGGAAAAATCCCAAATTCATAAACACCTGCGACAGACGAGTGCGCCGCTCCGCTCGTCTCCACGGGGACCAGCGCGCCAGATGAGACCCGCTGTCACAATCACATTACGCCAGGGAAAAAAAGGGCAAAAACAACCCACAGACTTGTATCGATCAAGCAGCCAGCAAGAGCTCCTGACACACTTTATTTGAGTCCGTCGCCGACTTCCTCGTGCTCAAACCAAAAACTCTGAACCGAACCGCGGCGTGATGAAACGTGGCTGACGACGACGTTGACAACCGGTGTATTTAAAAAAAAAAATCTCTTGTTGTGCGCTGCAGCTCGTCAGTTCTTCTTCTTCTTCTTCTTCTTCTTCTGCAGCTCTGAACCGCGGAGACACTCAGGCAGACGTGACAGGAAGCGTCCAATGACTGGATTGTGTTTGTGTTCTGTGTGAATACTACAGCGTTTTATTCCAAGCCTTTAATTTCGATTTTTAAATAAACATCACTCCGTGTCTCCTTTCGTTCCCCTCCCCCTTTCTTCTGCCTCCTCTCTTCCCCCCTCCCACCTTCTCATCTCATTTCACGACACCGCACTCCGTCGCACATCGCCTGATCTCATCTCGTGTCACCTCCGCTCTCTTTATCCTGCCTCATCTCACCGTAGCCGATTTCACACAGGCGCTGAAAGTCTGCACCTGTTTTCCTCAAATCTTCCCGAGGGGCTGAACTGTGTGTGAGAACTCACATTTTCCAGGGCATTTCCCCATCAGCCCCCTAGGTTCAATATCTGGAGACTGTCAGAGTGAGCCAACTGTGAGACGTGACAGGAAAATCTGTGGGCGCGGTGATGTCTCGTCAGGCCCCGCCTCCTGCTGCTCAACGCAGACGCCACCGAACGTTCCAGAGATGCTCCTGTTGGTGTTGACGCACTCCTGCCGCGTCCGTCATAGGTGAACTGCAAACTCCGGGAAATGTACGGAGAACTGGGTCCGGGAATTTTCCCGAGATTGCCGTTCACAAACTACGAAAAAATCTGAAAACAGCTCTTGTCTCGCCTCTTCTCACCCACGAGTCCGTATTGACCCCCAGTGTCCAACCAGTGATCTAGATTTGACATGATTCATTGGCCAAATAGAAAATAAATCTTCCACAGTCTTGATCATCAGTTCAGATTAATCGTTGATACTTTGTATCATCTAGCGGTCGGAGATATAGCCTCAACCTTAATTGCGTCACTGTATAATTGACTTTTATCATGTAAAACTTTGTACCGTTCTTAACGTGGACGGCACGATAAGGCACAGCCCGAGTATCGTCTCACCTAATCTCTACTGTCCTCATAACACCACACTTCCTTGCTAAAAACCTCATATCGCCTCACATCACACCGCCACATCGCTTTATCTCCTCAAATGAGCTCATCTCAATTCATATCACCTGCGATCTCTCCGTGTCTCTCTTCAGCTCAGGAGCGGAGACTTTAGGAAACGATGACACAGACGCACACTTTTTCTGCAACCGCCGGCACGCGCACGACCAGTGTAGGTGAAGGGTCACGCGAGGTGCGTTAGTATATGGACGTAGATTATTTCTGATGCGAAGCTGAAACACATTTTAATTTTTCGACGTATTTAAAGATTGCAACTCGTCATCTCATTCACTGACTCTCTCATCTCATCTGACTTCAACTCGCAGCCTCTTCTCACCTCTCATCAATCTCATCTAATCTCATCCGAAACGCCACTATCTCATGTCGTAATCTCAATCTCATTTTACGTCTCGGTGCGACACTTTAATTCACTTCCTGCTTTAACTCATCGCGTCTCCTCTTCTCCTGCTCTCATCCTCTGGTCTCCTCAACTGGCCTCTCGTCTCATCATCACGTCATCTGCATAATCTCAACTCTATGTGGGGTTTAGTTTTAAACTGTGGAATATCGCTGCCGTTAAAGCCGCCAGGTGAAGGTTATGTGTGAAGTATGTGTGAGTGAACTAGTCTCTCTGCGTGTTGCACGCTGGCTGTGTTCTACACTGAGAGTAGAAGACTCTCAAAATGGCAGAGACTATTATCTGGTTGTTTTACCAGATTACTGCGTCTATAGATGAGAGGGACAGAAGGAAAGAGGAGGAGGAGCAGATCACCTCATTCAGTCAGTCTGCAGAGAATAATCAGAGAGGCCATTATTAAAACATATAAAGAACCGCGTCTGAGGCGCACGATGACACCAACTCACAGGGTCCTGCTTCACGAGGAACCGCGGCCCGTTGAAATTCAGAGCACATTCCACTGCACATCTCCCGACTCCACCAAGAGTCCAGAGCGGCCATGTTCCTGCCCACACAGCCTTCGCAGAGCATACTGCGAGGACTACTGCAGATTGTTTGAACCCTCCTTCATTCAGACTGTTTCCCCGGGAGCTGCTGCGGATGAGCAGTTGAAGTAAACGAGGTTCCTTTTCCCTCAGAAAATCCTTCAGAACCTGGACATGGACACCATGTGCTGGTCGACCATTGTGTTTCCTCCTCCCAGTTTCAGTAAAAATCAAAAAGCAAGGAGATCCAAAGACGTAGCCCTCGTGGTCTGCCCGACTTCGAACTGATTTTTAAATTTTTTAATCTTCCTTGCACCATACACTAAAAACATGTTTTAAGAAGGGATTTAAAAGCAGTGACGGATGAAGCTTGTCTGATCTCAACGTGTAAGTTATTCCAGAGTTCGTGGAGGCTGTGCTGCAAAAGCACGATGGCCTTGAGTTGGCGGGATCAGGCTCTGGGAAGGACCAGACGGCCGCGATCAGCTGATCTAAAATGGCGCCCAGACTTATACTGTAGGTATAAAAAAAAATCAATGCGAAAACAAACAGGAAGCCAGTGCAGCGAGGTCGGAATCCTCTTGTGATGTCACGTGTTCTTGAACAGATAATAAAGCGAGCAGCAGCATTTAGAACCAACTGGAGGCTAAAATAATACCTGTTACACAAATCAAGTAAATATAAAAGCATGGACGAGCCTGTGGTAATCATCAAATGTTAGGAAAGACTTAATCCTTGAAAATTAGCTGAAGTGGAGAAGGAGTTAATGGTTAGATTGTGAGTCACAGCTCTGGAACCGGTACCTCGCAGATATTAGTTTGGTTTTCAGTAAACAGCATCGCCTGACACCTCGGCACAGCGGGAGGAAACCAAAGTGATCGATCAGTCGTGGACATCTCCTGACTGATATTCAAAGAAGCGTGAAGGCGAGGGAGCGCTACACCACAGAACACATTCCAACCCTTCTTTTTCTAATTCCACTCTATCCGTTGGTTGTCAGAGTATAGCGTCGCACCTTAATAATACATTTTTCCAGATCATAAGTGTTCAATCGACAGTTTCCTCCCGCAGAGCAGCTGATCCAGTTCGGGGGTGGGTCCGATCGGGTGGTGTTGTACTGACACGGAGCAGTTTGGCTCTGGTGGGAGCAGCAGATTGTTTGTACAGCAGGGGAGGGTTCAGACCAGCCCAGGCTGCCATGATGGACTCACGATTACCACAGAGGCAAACACACACACACACACACACACACACACACACCCCTACCTTTTGTCCCCAACCCAGGCGGGGACCCACACAAAGGGGCCACACGATAAACCTGAAAGTTTGCAAGATGAGTGACAGGAATGCAAAGAAAAAACAAACTTCCGGTAGCTGAAGTTTTAAATCTATCTGCCCCGACTTTTCTCTAATATTTCCTGTGGATTACCGGATCATTTTGGCTCACCGGGCCCCTAAAGGTTATCGAATGAAACAAAAATATTTTCTCTAAACAGTAGACATACAGAATTGCTGACAAAGGTTTAGAAGTTAAAACCCTACTGTACACAACACGCCCAGAAAACCAAGCCACTTCTTGTTTATGTATTTGATATCTGATATTTTTCCAAAAACACATTTTTTTTCACTGCACCTTAACGTTCTCTTTGTTGAACTGTGAGTCTGCGTCCCTGTGACAGTCTCCAGACACAAAAGAAGGAGGAAATGATCAAATAGAAAAGTGCATCATTTTTCTGGGTGGGACGAATCTGCTTTGGTGATTCGCCACAGAACAGAAAAACAGCACTCAGTCGTTTGCCTGCTACAGAAGTAGGTCACGTTGAGAAACTACTGCTCCTAGAAATCTGTCAAATCTTTACTTTTCTATTAGCGCGGTGCATCTTCTGCCCTCACTGTGTTTGAAGGAGCGCACGTACGTATGCGCAGAGTTAACACACTTTGACTAAAGATTGAGGGTAGTTGGCTTTTTAAGGCCTTAAAGGGGCAGTAAGTGACTCTGAAGCAATACATGTTTTGTAAAAATCAGGTTGAATATTTCCTCACCGTCCGTTAGCTGCTGCTTTTGTGTGCGCACCGGGAAAATAATCCAGGTTTTCGGCTCAGGCCCAGGCTCTGTAAATCGAAAACGAAAAAAAATGGTGCGGACTGCACCACGCGACACTGCGAGTGCACTTTGTAAACATCACCCCTGGACACGTTAAGCCACGTGCTAGCGGGTGGCGCTGTAACGCTGTGGTTGTGGCCTAGTAAGTGGACTGTATTTACCGCGTCGGCCTCACATAACCGAGGCTGCGGGTTCGGGCCCCGACCGGTGCGGTAAACTCGCAACAACAACAAAGGGAAGGACAAGTTTTCTCAAAAATCGCCTACTGCCCCTTTGACTGGAAGCGTTTTTGGAAACGGCAGTGGACGGCAAATTCCATAATAGTGATAACGAATACAAAACAGTGAGATATGTAAAACACAAATTAGACCAAAAGTAATGAGTTAGTACAGTAACAAGGAAACTGAGTTCACTGGCGAGCTGTCAAATGAATTGTGTCTCATGCAGGGAAGAAACAAAAGTATCGCTAGTTAGAGTTCAGCGTTAAATCCCTCATGACCTTCTGCTACCTTCTCCTTTTTCGTTTGCTCCACACTTCTGTTTTTTTCAGTATGAACAGGTGGAGCTTTAAGTCTGGCTTAATGTTTTTCTTTAACCTTTTGCTTGTACAATACAAAACACTTCCAATCATTTCCGTTTTTGACGAGTTTTCTCTCTCGGTGTGCTCGTGTGCGCAGGTCTGTCTGGTAACCCCGTTGATCTGGAGAAACGCCACACGTCGTTCGGACAGAACTTCATCCCTCCCAAGAAGGCCAAGACGTTCCTGCAGCTGGTGTGGGAGGCTCTGCAGGACGTCACGCTCATAATCCTGGAAATCGCGGCCATCATCTCACTGGGCCTGTCCTTCTACCATCCACCAGGGGGCGACAGTGAAGGTCGGCGCAAGTTTAGTAACCTTAGACACTAAATAGCCATTTTAAGCTAATACCAGTTTTATGTTTTTAAATTTGATCACTGATAGGGCAACATGACTGTTCATTCATGGAAACACCAGTCAGGCCATCATGTTATAGAAATAAAATTGACAGAAAATGTTATTGTCATAATATTATCAGTCAAGAAAATGAAAAAAATTCACTCAGTATTTCATCTTTTTAAATTTGTACATAATTTACCTATTGCAATTGTATTTTTATATACAGGATATTATAATGTATTGATATATTTGAACTCATTTTTTTATGTTTAATTATTTATTGTACTTTACTTTTATTTTTCTTTCTTTCTTTGTTTTTTATAATATATAATTTTATTTCTTCCCTCTGTGTTTTTCATTTACATATTAATTTCATTTTAGATTTAGATCATACTTCATTAATTATTTAAAATTATTATTAAAATAATTTGAATTCAGTATAAAAAAAAACTGGTTATCACCTTTTGGAAAGATGTTCAACAACTAAAGGATTGTGGTAAGGAAAATGTTTTTCATTCTAAAAAGAGTAATACTTAACCTATCTGGGATTGCATATAAGAAAATAGGAAAATTGCTTATATAAAGCTATAAATTAGTGGAAAAGTTTAATTTTGACGAAGCTGCTATCACTTGTTCCACTTAACACATTTATTTTGTGAGAATGACTCCGGTTCATCGTGTTCTCGTCCCCTGACAGCATGCGGTCAGGTCGCAGGCGGCGTCGAGGACGAGGGCGAGTCCCAGGCGGGCTGGATCGAGGGCGCCGCCATCCTGTTCTCGGTCATCATCGTGGTGCTGGTGACGGCCTTCAACGACTGGTCCAAGGAGAAGCAGTTCCGCGGGCTGCAGAGTCGCATCGAGCAGGAGCAAAAGTTCACCGTCATCCGCAAGGGCCAGGTCATCCAGATCCCGGTGGCTGAGCTCGTGGTGGGAGACATCGCTCAGATCAAATACGGTACGAGACTAAACCGCTGAATGCCGGCAGCTCACGCTTCAAAGTATCATCGCGTGCAGTCACATTGAGGTTTACCTTCATTTGAACGAGGGGCCCAGGAAAAACACACCCAGACTAAAAGATGATGGGAGATCTTTCGAAAACATGAGAGTGATCCTCTTTGCTTCCCGGGGCTGATGGGAACCTTTAACTTCTGTACTTACAGGAGACCTGCTGCCTGCTGATGGGATCCTGATCCAAGGCAACGACCTGAAGATCGACGAGAGCTCTCTGACCGGGGAGTCTGACCAGGTCCGCAAGTCTCTGGAGAAGGACCCCATGCTGCTGTCCGGTGAGTGCCCGTTCACAGTCACGTGACATGGACCAACGTGGAGGATTCTGGTTTTAAGTGACTCTGCTAACACTGATTTACTTTAATAACAATGTTTAATTCTTTTGAGGAAGGTCAAGGATCAAACATCAAACCTATGTCTGTTTTTTTCTACCTCAAAACTTGTAAAAGTTTAAATATACAAAATAAAGATCACAGGTCAAAAACTCATATATACATTTATGAATCAGAGGGTAATCCACATACTGTATCAAGTGGTAACATGCTGTAGATTGAAAAGAAGTGACCCTAAGATCAATCCTTGAGGAACTCCACAAACTAAAAAATGTGACTTATGTACAATTAAAATACCTAAAAGTATCTAATGATGCAGCGGAAGAAAAGATGTGAACAGAAATTATTTCACAATAATCTATAATGCCTGAATTTCCCTCGGGATAAATAAAGTATCTACTAATGAAAAGAAATGACAGCATTACAAAGTTTTAGTTGTGACTTGTAGTTTTTTTTTTAATCTTTCCCCCAGGGACCCACGTGATGGAGGGATCGGGCCGGATGCTGGTGTCCGCCGTCGGCCTCAACTCTCAAACCGGCATCATCTTCACTCTGCTGGGCGCCAGCGAGCATGACGAAGAGAAGAAGGTCAAGAAAAGTAAGACATGAGACAAAGCCTGTGACACACGTCTGGGAAAAAACAAAAACAAAACGTATGTTGAAGTTTTCGAAGGTCATATCAGGACAGTAATTGTGTGAAGTGTTGGGAGGGAAGTTTGGCATGAATCACCGTGTTGGCCTCTGAATATTTCCACTCTACTGTTTGAAACGGTGCAGATTGGAGACGTTTGCACGTTTTTTTCTATCTGGTTGTGTTGATTTGAAGTTCCTCTTTGTCACAGTAGCTGGTAGACTTCATCCAGTCTGGGCTGATAACAGCAGAGCTGTTTGAAGGGGTCTAACTGTAGCATTTTAACTTTAGCTTAGCTTCAATCTGAACACGAGAGAATTGTCAGTGAATAAATGAGACCGCGGAGGAGGTAAATTGTAGTGAGGCCATCGAAATCTGCCCAGCAACAGTTCACAAGAACTTCGAACACTATTCACTTAACCCCTCCCCCCAAACAGCGAATGTCCAATCACAGTTTAGCAACCATGACGAGGCACGGCAGGTCTGGATTCCACCAATGTAGCTGCTAACTTTAGCATGCACGGCTAATTAGCTTACTTCCTACCATTATGACCAAGGCTCTGTCTGAAAGAAATGGATCTGAGCATACGTATATTTTATAGTTTATTTTACTGGACATGGACAATAAGACTAGCGACTAAGACTGTCTCCCTTCAATAAAAGAAAAACACTCCTTTATGCTATATTTATAGTCTTTTTGTCTACTAATAATCAGCTTTCACGTCACCTAGATTCAGTTTTCAACCAACTGCTTAGAGATAATTTTATCTAGCTAGACTGATATTAATCTGCACGTGACTTTTTGAAAAATAGAAGCTGTTTCTAATCAAAGAGTAAATGTTCCAAAAACCTGCGATGACTGTTGATGGTAAATGTCCCATGCATTAGGAAGCTTGAGAGGCGCGTCAGCGGTCGCCATTTTTTCCAATTTGTACACTCAACATTGAAGGCATCATCGTGAACTTTTCAATCAGTTCCCACACAAAAACCTTCAAAGGAATCTGTTCAGCTGGTCACCTGAACTCAGCGGGGTCTCATTTATTCGTGGTAGTTAATGGTCATTATACCGAAGGTATTGATTTGAATGGACGTAATGTTGGTTAAAAAAAAGGTGAAACTGAACCTCGTCAGCACACAGTTGCTTCTTAAGTGGAACCCTTCAAAAGCCAAAGTCCAGATGATGCTCGCACTGTTACAGAGCAGTTTGATGTAAAACCAGCAGGCTTCTGCAGTCGGTCTCTATTGCTTTTGATTTGCTTGTGATCATGCTAACCCCCTTTTACTCATGTCTGTTTTTTTTGTTTTTCCTTTTGGTTTGTTTTTGTCTGATCATTTGTTTTATTCGCTAAAGTTTGAGTTTGTCAGGCATTCATTGTGAACTGGCTGAATGTACCCGCTCAGTGGAGAGAGACGCCCCAGGTTTACATTTTCAGGCCTCAAGTCATTGATAAAAAGAAGAAAAAAATGAAGGAATCCTATTTAGGGAAGATGACAAGGCAAGTTTTCAAATTTAACTGAAGTTTATATTTAGATTAACATCTCATTCACTGTTACTGCTACGATTCCTTTCACATCGACATGATAGCGCTGTAATCGTAGACTCATCTATAACTCTTCATAACCATACTCCTAATATCAGACCTGAAAACCCTCAGACAACCATTTGAGGAAGTGAGGACGGCACAAAATGGCCCCAAAATGCACTCACTTTCCAACATTGTCCTCATTTTCCTAAAATGATCCTCATTTCCCAAAAGCGTCCACACCCACCGAATCTGAGACTATAATTGGGTCTCGCGAAGATGGAAGAAGAACAAGAACACACACACACACAGGCACCATTGTGTGTCTCTTGTGTTCTGGTAACAGCAGATTTGACAGTCACACATGGCTGCAGCGACGCGCCGTACACACAGGCACACACTCGTGCATTCATTCATTGTCGAGTCACATCCAGCGGTTATCTTAGAGCATTGGGAGTGTGTAATGTGCAAACGCACGCACACAAACACCCGCAGCAGTTCAGTCTCAGTCATCACTCACAAAGAGCACCAGCTGAATAATAAAGAGCTGCCTGTGTGTGTGTGTGGGTTGTCGGCTTTGACCTTGCCGCACCTCCTTTCGCAAATAAATGAGACGGCTCTACATTAGGGCGGCAGCAAGTTAATGTCCCTGCGTAGGAAAACTCCACTGACCTGCACCTGTCACCTGCATGTTTCTTGATCGATACACATGATCCACGAGGTGCCGCGGGGCAGCCCGACGTGGGATCAATAACAGATGTTCGGATGCACATTAGCATACATGCAACACGGCCACAAAAGTTCCGATGTGTGCGAGTGAGGGAAAAGATCCAGGATCCATCACCAGCCCACACGTCGCCTGAGAAAACACACGTAGGAATAATAGCCAAGTTTGACCAATCAGTAGTAATCAATCATACGCTCAACCATTTATTAGAAAACCAACGGCAGAGAGTTGACAGGAAATGAAATGATAGATGGGGATTGATATTCAATGACGCATTCCTACAAGGGACGAGTCAGGAATTATACAAAATAAAAGTGAATAAAAAGAAAATCGACAATAGGACACGCAGAAATGGGAGGAATAATCAATACCATTATAAACACTGTCTTTAGTAATTGTGATTGATCTTTATTTCAATATGATATCAGTTTTTTTCACCCTCAGACAACAAATGACAGTATTATATAAACACTCAAAGAGAAATAGAGAATATCAACCTGATTATTCACGGTGGCCATTGGTTTCTCGAGTCGCGTGTCTCTCTCCTCTGATTGGTGCATTCCTGCCCCACGGCGCGCACACACGACACACACACACCTGTGGGTTTCTATCAGTTTGAACCTTTGTGTTGTTTTTTTCCCTCAGTTTTTGATTTGATCTTATTTTTCCTTTGAACCATCTTATCAGCATTCCGCCCTCTCTCTCTGTCCGAACAGGTAAAAAACAAGGACCCCCCGAAAATCGCAACAAAGGTAACCCCTCCATTCATCCATCTGTCCCCTCTTTGTCCCTCCATCCTCCCTGTTACTCACCCTCCACCCAGCGGCAGGGGGGAGGGGGGTGTCTAGTCTATCGCTCTCTCTCTCCCTCTCTCTCTCTCTGCTGTAAAAAGGGGGACGTTCTCTCGCCTTGCTTTACCTGTCAAAGGGTGCAACTCTCAACCTTCAAGTCTTTGGCAGCCAATCACAGCGTCCACAGTCGTCATGTGTGATTGTGGATTATGGAGGTTATATTTTTGGCTCATTTCTAAATGTAGGATGGGACATTTTGAGCACAGAGAAAAATTGTGTTTTTGCAAGTTTGCACAAATTACATATTGGAGAGAAGCTCAATGAATCTATTTTTGCTATTAACCACATTGATTAGTGTGCAGCACTAACTTCCCTCACTCAGAACAATTTAGCCAATTATTCTGACGGTCACCGGCTTCACCGCCACGGCTCTGGATTCGTCCTTGTAGTTCCATTAAAAGGGCTTTTGTCTTTATGTTCTGATGTTTAATAGACAAAATATTTAATCAAGAAAACAAATCACAGATGAATAGACGCTGAAAATATTAATTGGTGAGGGAGATGGCTGCAGTAATCCTACGGGCACTTGTGCTGCTGAGCTGAAACATGTACAGACTTGTTAGGCCTTTTTTGGTTTTTAAAGGAGACATATGATGCTCATATTCAGGTTCGTAATTTTAACTTGGGTTATTACTGTAAAAAGTTTTACATGCTCTAATGTTCAGTTAACACATCAGTTTCCTCAGAATGTCCGTTCCTGGAGCTGCTCTTCACAGCCTCTGTCTGTAACACTTGGTTTTTAGCTCCTGTCTCTTTAAGGCCCCTCCCTTCCCAATGAAGCCCAGTCTGCTATGATTGGTCAACGGCTTCGAGAGTGTGTAGGAAGTTTTTCGCTTTACCCGGCTTTATTGTGGGAGTGTCAGACTAGCTGCTAGACATGCTTGATGCAAAAAAATTGTGTCTCTTTTATTGGAACTACATCAGTGACTCTCACGCATATAACTGGTAATGATCAAGTCAGCCATATACTTCCGTTAGCTGCTGCTTCTCTGGGAGAAGTTAGCTAGTTAGATACCAACACCACTAGTTTTCAAGCATCAACTTCCAAACGGAAAGTCATGAAGTGTGCAGATGAAACACGCACACACAGAGCAGAGACTCTGAGAGGTTTTTAATCCCAACCAATGTGGATGATAACAAACTTAATGAGCACAAAATGTACTTCTTCTTTTTTTCCCCTACCCTAATGAAATCATTTCTCGAGTGATTATTATTTCTCTTCGAAATTTAATATGTCTGCTTGGGAAAAACTCTCCATGTCCTCGAAATGTCCCATTTCACGCTAAGAACTGAGGCGCAGATATAAAGTCCATCAGCGCTGGATCACTCTGCGTTCTGGTCGGACCTCTGAGGTGTCCTCGTGTCCACACCAAGTGTGTGTGTGTGCGTGTGTGAGAGTGTGTGCGCGTGCGTGTGTGAGAGTGTGTGCGCGCGCATGCGAGTTGGAGTTTGCTCCAACCTCCAAACTTGACCAGCCAACCGTCCTTCATGTCCCGTGTGATCCAACACATGTCCAACTTCCTTTTCCAAGCTGTCTCTCACACACACACACACACACACACACACACAGCTCCCCTCCTCCCAACCTCCCATGGTTTGAGCATCTGCTGCAGGCAGAATGCTTCTTGATGTACACAGAAACACACAATCACTCTCTCTCTCTCTCACACACACACACACACACACACACACACACACACACTCTCAGGTGTCGCTCTTGGACACACCGCAGTTTTGCACACAGGGAAAAATGCACAGACGGAGCCGCAGTCACCGATGACCTCCACTAAAAACACATCAAGAACAAAACACCCTCCATCCCGCCGCTCCACTGAGCCCGTTAGCCTCCGTTAGCTCGTAGCCTCGGCTTCGTGACAGGGCCTGGTGTCCAGCTGCAGCATCCAGCTGTTTTCACACGCCACTCAGACGGGGAGGATGTTTCGAAGTCGGCAGATTCTTTTAACCCGTCAGACCTGTCGGAGGAGTTATTTCGCCCCCTAGTGGTGGAAAAAATATATTGAGTAACGCGGCCTCTAATACCCCACCGCTGGCGTTAAACATGAATCAAGGTATTTCTTTCACCTTGAAAAACTTCAATGACGTTAAAGCTACGGTCATTAAAACTCAGAACTTCCTGCAGATGTTTCACTATAAAAACCTAAAAAAGAAGAAGAATCAGGTTTTTATGACCAACGTTTGATTTTTATTCTGCTCATCACACTTTCTTGAAGCTGAAGGCGATTCTCAAACCAAAGAGATTCTGTTTTACTATCACAGCTTCAGGATGGAACTTGGGAATATCTGAATCTTTACCAGAGACGTGAATTCAATAATCAAAATAGTCACAAATAGATCTCTGTCGTGAGCCTGATTTATAAATCAACTCACAGTTTCGGTGTGTATCCTCTGTGAAGGAAGTTAAACTGACAGTAGCTCGACAGCGACCGGAGAGAAGAGTGGAAAGTAGAAGCAACGGGAGATATTAAATGAATGGAAACAGTTTAGGTGTTACAAATAGAACAGTGTTTTCAGCAGGAGGAGCGAGTGTGACCCGACGCTGTTGTTGCACTGATCGAATCACTGCCGTGGTTAATGTGTTTTATACTGAATTTTCTGGAGACAACGGGAAAACATGGAGGAGGACGTGTCGGGTTTCTGTCGTCAGCCAATGAAAACGGGAGCAGAGAAAGAAGAGAGGGAAGCTCTCGAGGAGAGCTGCAACAGTTAATCGATTACTAATCAACTACTGAATTAATCGCCGACTATTTGGATAATCGATTATACGGTTCATTTATGAAGAAAAAGATTCTCTGATTTCAGCTTCTTAAATGCGAATATCTGCTGTTTTCTTTGCTTCTCTGTGACAGTAAAGTGAATATCCTTGGTGGTTTTGAGAAACACGATCTACAATTTTCTCCATTTTATGGACCAAACAACGAAATCGGTTAATGGAGAAAATAATCGAGATATTTATCGATAGTTGAAATAACCGTTAGTTGCAGCCTGTCCTTGCATCTTTATTTCTTTCATTTTACACTTGTGAAGCATTTGAACGCTGCGTTGAATTTAAATCAGGTGAGGTTCAGGGTTCGTTGCAGACTAAAGTGAACGTGAAGCGACAACTGTTTTTTTCGAACCGATGTTGGTTTTTAAAGACAAATAATATCCACCGCTCTTCTTTCACTTCTCCGCCACACATTTTAATATCTGCCACTGTCAGAGGAAAAAAAGTGGAACCTCTGGAGCAGAAGGTTTCCGATAATGCAACGACAGTGTAACACTGGTTGCCGACCAAGGAGAAGAAGAAGAAGAAGAAGGTCTTTGTTGCGATCTCTCATCGCGTTGTGGCCCCTCAGAACACGGCCTCATCCGTACAACATCAGAGTCGCGCTGTCACACTCTGCTGCTCTCACTCTCTTTCTTTTTATTACTTTAATACTGTTCTTTTTTTTTTCATTCACTGACAAATTCCAATTGCTTTTACTTTGCCTTGTTTCTTTTCGATCGGCGGAACCGAACACTTACTGTCACAGTGAGAGCCCTCGCGGATACGGAGCATATCTCTCCCTCCGAGTTGTTTTATTTCGGGGGGGGGGGGGGGGGGGGGGGGGGGTTCTTTCTTTTGCACAGGGAGGATTTGAAAAATGCTACGAGATTAGTTTTCCGCACGGTTCCACACGTTTGTTGTGTTCTGATGAATGTGACTCGTCTGTGAGGACAACAAGCGGATGCCAGCGGTGCTGTGATGTTTCCCTTGGCTGTGTGGAGGCTGTGAGTGTGTGTGGGAGTTGCACCCTTGCAGTATTAGTGGGCTGTGGGCTGTCGTCTGTTCCGTCTGTGTATCCTTTGGTTTCTTTCTTTTCTTTTTTTTTGTTGTTGTTGGTTTGTTTCGCCTTTGATTCCTCTCATTTCTCTTCACTGTTGCCTCCTTGCAGGGTTGTTGCTCAGGACTCCATGTTGTCTTGTAATCACCGTTTGACTCTCTCCCTCTTCTCTCTCCGTCTCCTGCAGCCTCCACAGCTCTGCAGCCTCCTCCTCCTCCTCCTCCTCTCGTCTCTCTCTCTCTCTGTCGTGGTTCTGCATCGCTGTCGTTTTTCTTTCTTTCTTTCTTTTGTTTGAGGTGATCCTTCTTGAGTTTGTCTTCTGTTTGTTGACTTGCTTTCTTGTTTGGATTGTCAGACACCCTCTCTACCCTCTGCCCGCCATGCGTTCTCCCATGGTTCAGTGCTGCGCCTGTTTTACAGTTCTGTGGTTGGTCAGTGGGTCTCAGTCCTGTTCGTGTGAAGCTGTGTCAGTTTAGTTCCATGTTGTGGCTTGTCTTCAGAGTGGACCATGTGCATAAAGCTCCACGGCTTCCTGGTTTGACACCGACTCACCCCCACATTCAGAATTATCTAAGGGTCACGATGAGGTGGTGATGTGGGGAGAGAGCATCTCGTCGTCGGCCCCATGACGCCGACAGTGACGGAGTTGTTTGGGATTTAAGCGTCCTCAAAAGAATTTAAGGACACTCAGACTCTCTGGTTTTGTGCCAACATGCCCCAAATCTCTGAATGTCCCCGAGCTCACTGGATGTTTTTTCTACAAAATATCACAAAGAGCCGGGAGGAAACTTCAGTTTTTAGAGCCACTGAGCCTCGTGCAAGAACGTTTTCATTCTATTTCCTTCCTAAATTTCTTTCATATATCAAGAGTGTATGAACTAAATTGCTTGTTTTATGTTGGTTTATGCCGCTGCTCATTAACAGCTGTACAACATAAGAAGATTTGTTCACAATCCCCCCAAATTGCTACATAAGGTTTGTCATTCCACTGCGTTTTTCCAGAAGTCAAAAGAACAACTTGATACTGAAAAGGCAGCAGACAAAAAGAACAAATCCAAATGCATCTGTCGTGTAACAGCGGAACCACGGAGAACTGTGGGAGACCAGCGAAGGAGAGAATTGTTCGACGTTAACTTTAAAGGTTCCACGTTTTGTTTTAGCTCCGTGACTAATATGGGAGGCGGTCAAGTCGGACATGTGATGACACACAAAGAGGGAACAACATTATTCCATTGCAGGTGATGATGTCACGTGACAGAATAATCTTTATTTAAGTGTGTCGTCGCAGTGTCGTGTGATTCAAACTTTAATATATTCATGGATTATGATCCCTGCTGCTCACGCTCACTCTCATCATAGACACATCCGTACTGAATTAGTTCACAATGTAATCTGACAGGGAATCTCTAGGATGATTAGCGCGTGTCACCAGTTTCCATGTCTCCATTATCACATTTAAACACCAAAAAAACCATTTGATTCAATACTTGAAAATACAGACCTGAATTCCATTAAAGCTAGTCGTTATTCTCCTCACCAGCCCTGGTGAACCTCACGGCGTCTCCACATTAACATAATATCCACATGTTCAGAAAGCTCTTCTTCCGCCGTCAACGTTCTCTGCAGCCACACCACCAGCCTCCATTGTGTTTTTCTAATATGCCGTCGGCGTTCTCTCCCCCCGCGCAGAGCGAGACGAGACTCTCTTTACATGATTATTCATGTAGAACTAAATCCGCGAGCACCAGCTCCCTGAAATCACTCGAGAACCTTCCTGCTTGTTCCACCGGTTCTGACGCTCCGTCAGTGGACTCGTTTTTCAGTAGGGTTTAACTTTTTGTGCTAAAAAGAAAAAAAAGAAAAATCTGCAGAGACATCCACCAAACACTTTATATTCCAACCCCTCACTTTTATTATTATAGGCCCGTTTTGCTTGTGGCTGCTTCCAGTGAAAGTTTCTCCGGCAGGACAACTGGACTGGATCGGATCTAAACTGTCGTCTCCGCTGACCCGACAGGCTAATCTGATGATAAACTGACCCCCCCCCCCACATTCCTTTTGAATATACTTATCACTGCCTGGTTAGATTTTGGAGAAGCTGATTTCTCAGCAGTGAACAAAAAAACGTATTTTTCATTTGCATTGTCACCCAGGAATCTAAACCTGCTTTATGTCCATGATCTGTTGGTTCCAGAAGTGACATTGTGACCAGCATCGGTCAGCTGATGGATGGCGTTTGAGTATTTGTGTGTGTATATATATATATATATATATATTCAATGGCCCAATCAGACACGTTACAGTATTTAAAGATTAATAACCGATCAAGGAAATCAAGAAAAAGAACAAACCATCGTAGTTTCAGTTCAGTGATGTCAGCGCAGTTGTTCACATCAAACCTCAGCGTGTCAGAACAGTTAGCAGATCGGTTTCCGTTTCCATTCATCACCCGCTTACCTTTTTTATTTCTTCTTTTGTATGCAAATGTGACCACGAGCGGCCCTGGACGTGTACTGTACTGTACTGTAGTGCCGCTGAATTGAGTGTAAGCTTCTTCAGCAGATATCAAACAGATCAAAAAGAAAGTACCTGAGTCCAAACAGGATCACAGCTGCTGAAGTGAAATGCAAATACGCGGTTTGTTTATGCAAATGAGGAGCGGAGAGACGGCGAGAGCGGGAGCGGGAACGTGAAAACCAGACGCCGTGTCAGACTTCAGAGCCCGGCGTCGTTCCGCACTCTGAGCTCTGCTGTGAGAGTGTGCGCGCGCTTTTGTGTGTGTGTGTGTGTGTGTGTGTGTGTGTGTGTGTGTGTGTGTGTGTGTGTGTGTGTGTGTGTGTGTGTGTGTGTGTGTGTGTGTGTGTGTGTGTGTGTGTGTGTGTGTGTGTGTGTGTGTGTGTGTGTGTGTGTGTGTGTGTGTGTGTGTGTGTGTGTGTGTGTGTGTTAAATCCTCTCTGTTGTATCTGCTGTTCTCTGTTCTTGTCTGCTGCTCTTCATTATGACCTGCTGCTCCCGACTCGTCTGTGACCCTCTCTGAAAGCTTCCCGGACCTTTCCGTGAATGTCCTGTGATCATGAGAACGGTGACACGCTGCTCCCTGCGTTCAGCCAAAGGGTTCAACCGTGTTAATGATAAAGAGTCAGGGGTCTTTTTGTCTCAGATCCCTGACCAAAAACTCGTCCCGTTGTTTTTTCCGCTTTCCCCTCCGACTGAATCTGTAACGTTTTCTCTGCCTCTCTACCCTTTATCCTCACACCACTCCTGAACCCTCCTCCCTTCTTCCTTTTTTTGGTTTTGTAATTTATTATTTTTGTATTGATTTAATTCATTCACCTGTCAACTCGCCCTACCTTAACTCATCCCCTGCCCCCGATTCCTCTCCCCATCTGCTATCCTGCCCTTTTCACAATCTGTTCCCTCCATCCCATCCATCACTCTGCCCTATAACTCCCTCTCTCATCCCCCTTCATCTCTCTTCTTAACCAACCTTTCCCCGTCCTCATTTACCTCTTAAAACCTGCCTCCTCCTCCTCCTCCTTTGACCCCTAAACCACTACCTTTCCCCACCCCACACCCCTCCCTCCTCCTCCTCCTCCTCCTCCTCCTCCAGCCAAGACACAGGACGGCATCGCCCTGGAGATCCAGCCGCTGAAGAGCGATGAGGCCGGCGAGTCGGAGGAGAAGGAGGAGGCCAAACCGGTGAAGAAGGTCAACGTGACCAAGAAGGAGAAGTCGGTGCTGCAGGGCAAACTGACCAAGCTGGCTGTACAGATCGGGAAGGCTGGTGAGGAGTGCACACACGCACACACACACACACACACACACACGCACATGGACACAGAGTACTCACATTAAATATAAAGATGTTTCACATCCTGTTCAGCGAGAGATCCACATCATCCATTCCAAGAAAGGAGAAAAAAAAATACACCTTCCAGCACAGTGCCTTACAGAGACATTTTTAATAAAAGAAAATAAAGAATAAATAAGAGTACTAGACAATATTAAAATGCAAAAAGACTCAAACGCATCAGTGCCTTACTCCACCAAGGCTTACGCCCTATCTCGCCATGTGATGAACATCGACAAATGAAAGTGAAAAAAAACTGTTTTTCCAAAATATCTTCCTTGGGTCATGTCCCTCCCCTGCGCAAACCTTTATGGAAATTGGTTCAGTAGTTTTTGTGTGGTTATCCAGAAAGACACAAAACACAACCTCCATGACGGAGGTGATGAGATGAGACAGTATCTACACACGATGAAGGGTCAGTTTATTCTAAAGTCTCAAATCTGATAAATAATCTGTGTAAAATACCAATAAGACGACAACCCACTGATCAAAGGCATCTGCGTCATACTGAGCGTTTTCCGATGACGTCAGCTACTGTGGTATGATCACACTCGTTACAGCTTCTGCCCGTTGAGCCAGTTTCTGCGCTATTTCGTGAAACGTGGGACTGTTCCTTTAAAAAGCACACAGAGTGCCCGGGCGGGGCACGGAGGGGCGGGCGGTCAGAATGCACTCACTTTTATTGGATGGATGTTTTATGGGTCCGTCCTGGAATTGAAGGTGTTTTCTGTGTCATTTCAATTGACCTTAATACACTGAGGGGCTCTCAGGACAGAGTGTGTGTGGGGGCGGGGGGCGCACCTCAGTAATAAACTTCCCCTCGTTACGAGACCGAAATAGAATTTGGGACGAAAACACTTTGACGGCAGTGTGACCGACAGTAGAGATGATGGAGAACAACACAAGCATCGGAATATTATTTTCATTTTTTTTTCACCTGTTTCTGATTTTGCTCTCAGGATGTTGTTTGACTCACAGACAGATTTTTTTTTTCATTAGCCTGACATATTCAAATGTCAAGTAAAGCATAAAACATCAACGGATAAATGCTAAGAGCATGAAAGTCAAGCTTTTTTAAATTATTATTTGAATGTTAGAAGTAAAGACAAGCAGAAAACACAGAGTAAGAGAAGATAAATACAGTTTGTTCAATCAATCAACCTTAATTTATATATTGCTTTACAGCAGCCACCCAGTATCCAAAGTGCTTTACATCAAGAAATAACATAAAATAGAATAAAACAAACAATTAAATCATGTTATCAATGTTATTAGTATCTTACGCTGCAATGAAATAATGTGGAAACCAGTCGCCTCCATATTGAACGAATGAGGATAAAAAGATGTCGTATGTTGTTCGGATGAGCTCGTGATTAAAAACTGTCTCTGCTCGTCCCGACCAGGTCTGATCATGTCGGCGTTGACCGTCATCATCCTCATCCTCTACTTCGTGATCGACACCTTCGCCGTCCAGGGTCGGTCCTGGACGTCCGAGTGCACCCCCATCTACATCCAGTACTTTGTCAAGTTCTTCATCATCGGCGTGACGGTGCTGGTGGTGGCCGTTCCGGAGGGGCTGCCGCTCGCCGTCACCATCTCCCTGGCCTACTCCGTCAAGGTAAGCGGGACGGTGAAGCAAAGGCGATTATGGGAAATTGCAACATTAACATGGTGTCTACCTCCTCACAGACGGCAAACCTCAGCATCTACCCTTGCTCTCCATCTTTTTGTAGAAAATGATGAAGGACAACAACCTGGTTCGTCACCTGGACGCCTGCGAAACCATGGGCAACGCCACCGCCATCTGTTCAGACAAGACGGGCACGCTGACCATGAACCGGATGACGGTGGTGCAGGCGTACGTCGGCGACACGCACTACAGAACTGTCCCCGAGCCGGACGCCATCAAACCGGAGACCCTGGAAATAATGGTCAACAGCATCTCCATCAACTCGGCGTACACCACCAAGATCCTGGTGAGAGCGTCGCCGTCAGAGCTACGACACAATCTTAACCCTTGTTCAAAAAGAAACTCGTGAAACATCCCTTTAAAGAAGCTCTTTAATGAACACCGTGTCCCACTTTGCAATGCACAAAGGAAATAGAGGATGTTGCTTCCAGCTGCTGTAGAAAATATTAAAAAAACTTTGGTTGGTGGTGAGACGGCTCCGTAGAGACATTGTCAAAGTATTAAATCTTGGGAAAATATTTTTCAGGCAACACAGGTTAGATTTTTTGATTTATTGTTTGTATCCCCCCCCCCCCCCCCCCAAAAAAAAAGGATGAGGAGAAACAGATGAACTCAGCAAATGCACCACTTTCTTTCTCAGGTAACGAGTTCAGCTGGAGGTGTGGGGAGCGTCAACTTTCCCAAATCTAATAAAGATCAGAACGGAACCGCAAAAAAATACTCAAATATCTCCAAACTCTTTGCACTCGGAGCATCTCTCTCACTACAGATTCATCACAGCACAACGTGTGGTGAAATACAGAGACTGACGCGCCTCTCTAGTTGTGACTACTAAGCTATAATTGGACCATTGCTATTAAGAATTAGCCTAGAATCAGATCCAACCAGATTAGCTCCTGTTGCGTTCTGCCATAGGAATATGCGTGTCATTCAAACTCTTAATGTCACATCACAAACCTTGTCCCCCGTCTCAGCCTCCAGAGAAGGAGGGCGGCCTGCCCCGCCACGTGGGCAACAAGACTGAGTGCGCTCTGCTGGGCCTGGTGCTGGAGCTGAAGAGGGACTTTCAGCCAATCAGAGAGGAGATCCCCGAGGAGAAGCTCTACAAGGTTTACACCTTCAACTCCTCCCGCAAGTCCATGAGCACGGTGCTGAAGAACGCCGACGGAGGCTACCGCATGTACAGCAAAGGAGCGTCGGAGATCGTCCTGAGGAAGTAAGACATGAGATCAAGTGATGGGTGGATGGTTAGAGTAAGGGATCACATTTCTTACTTGCTTATTAATCTCCCTACACCTCCTACCTGTCTTGTCTCGTCACATAGATGCTCTCGTATCCTGGACGCCCAGGGCCAGGCTCGCGTCTTCAAGCCCAAGGACCGCGACGAGATGGTGCGCAAGGTGATCGAGCCGATGGCGTGCGAGGGGCTGAGGACCATCTGCGTGGCCTACAGGGACTTTCCCGCCGAGGCCGGAGAGCCGGCGTGGGACAATGAGAACGAGATCCTGAACGAACTCACCTGCATCGTGGTGGTCGGCATCGAGGACCCCGTCAGACATGAGGTACGGAGCGGTCGGAACTCGCACACAGATGTCCTGAACCTGAACACACACTCCCTGTGATTAACACCTGTGATGTTAGATTATGTTCACGACTGGAACGTGGGTCAGTGAATGATTACTCACTATGAATAGTCACTCTCGAGACATTGATCGTCCGACAATGTCAAATACCCTGGTCGATTGGTTCTTTTCATTTCCTATATTTTATTTTTGAGTACAAACCCCTCTTGGGTTTACAAGACACCAAAATTACAGTTGCGGTGTTTCATTACAAAGTAAAGTTTCGTTTTACAGCTCCGACTTAAAACAAAAATATTCTGCCTTTTTCCCCCGCTGGCTTGGCAAATAAATTCTGCGCCAAAAAAAATAAAATAATCCCTTCTTCAAACACAACTGAAGTTTTTCACAGTCATCAAGCCAGAAGACATTGACATAAACATAAATAGAGGACATTTTTACTAAAAAAAACATCACTAATATCCCCAAGAGAACACGAAATGTTCACTCAGACCCAACTGTTACCAATTATAATAAAAAACTTAAGATACATGTGTGAGCGCTTACCCTAATTTGTTCCATATCTTCATATCTGGCAGATTGATGTAGACTTTGAAGCTGGAGGCTTCAGTACGTTCACACAAACAACTTTCTGTGTGTGTGGGCTGACCTCGTCTGACTCAAAGGCCTAATTTTGTCTCATCACATACTCAAATGAATCAGGCCCAGTTTCCCCAAAAGCATCTTAAAGCTAAGATGATCTTAGGCCACAGACCAAAAAAATGATAAAACTTAGATTATCTGGAATAACTATACGCAAATTTTACTATACGCACCCCTCTATCAGAAATCAGTGGTTGGATACTGAAACTATTTTTTTTTTTACTGATTTGACTCTGCAGATTCGTCCCGGGACAGATACACCTCAGATTAAAATGTTAGTCCAAATTCACGGAGCAACTTAACACCCCGTCTCAGCCTGAACGAAACCCCTTCTTCATTTTAAAACCCTGACGCTGTCTCGCTGTTACAGGGTTGTGTGCCCAGCTACGCCATGGATTGTTAAAATATTTCTGGGGGGGTCAAGGAGATACAGAATTACTGTTAACCAACTCAAACAAAGCTATAAAACAACTTCCGTCGTTCATGCATGATATTATATTTGGTGAGACAAAGAAGGGGCTTTTGCTGTTCAACAAGGAATATTTTGATTATCTTTCTTCATCATTTCTATTTTCTCACATGCGAAGCTGGAACATTGTTAGAAGCTTTACTCTGAGATACATTAACATAATTCACCACAGAGCCGTCGACACCTGCAGACAGTCGGTCAAATGACAAATGAAATGTTTTCACCGATACGAGAGTTTGACTGACTCTGAAATGTCCTGCACACACTGCGGGAGTTCAGCAGAGAATTTCAGTATTACTCCTGAAAGACTGGGAAAAGAACAAAGTGAAAAAATGGAGATCATGAAGTGTGCAACCCGCACCAAACTCATATTTGTGTCATGAGGAAACATAGTCCAACAAATCGGTGGTGTGTGACAGCGTCGGGATAAATGAACGCCCTCTTCCGAAACACAAAGACTGAAGTGAGTCCTGCTCAGGTGCGTCAGGCCTCGGACACGTTTCGAAGTGTTAAATGAAGCCTGTGATGAAGCCGCTGCCTGCTGCTTTAATGTCAGAGCACAGAGATCACAGACTGGATGGAAATAACCGCAGAGCGGCGGGAGGCCGTCAGTCGCTCCTCATTTCTCTCCGCGCGACGTGTGATGGACACGGCGACTGCTCACTACTCAGGGCGTTTGAGATTTCCGCGCGTGAATATTCGTTCTTATTCAGAAACATGAAGACGTATGTTGCCGTGCATAAAGAGCTGGCCACCCGCCATCACGGAGCTGAACCCTGAACTTGCGACCACTCTCCAGTAGTGGTCACTTCCAGAGAACACCGGCGGCATCTCCATGCTCATTGTTGCGTCAGGACACATCACTGGATCATCGCCGGGTTTGAATTAGCCCGTTCAGAAAAGCAAATAAGCCAATCACAACTACTCAACTACTCTGGCAGCCTCTTGTTGCCCGTCAATTCTATTCTATTCTTCAGGGATAATGGTGGCAGATTTACAGTCAAAATGATTGTGCCTTTTCCAACAATGGTTCTTTGATTGCAGACGCGAGTTAACAAAGGCAGCTTCTCGTCGTTAGCCAGGGATCACAGTAGTCTTCAAAGCAGTGGCTGTCGCTAGAGGATTTTATCAGCTCCAGCATAGGACACTTTAATGTTAAGTCTCTAAGGATGAAAACTCGTTCATTTTTTTTTCTGGCTGACTAATTTTAAAAATGATAAAGGGGATTTCAGTATGCACTTGATGGCTACATGCATGATATCATGCTACAGATGACATGGCCCGGGCTAAAAGCCCACGTCCCTGACAGGTCATTAATAATAGAGAAGGCTTTGAAATAAAGGAGCAGCATTTGACAGGGAGCACTGTGTTAACAATTCAATTCAATTGAAATTTTATTTCATGCAAACATAACTGTTTTTTTATTTTTCATTTTTAACGACCATGTGGTTCTTTTACATGAGAAAAGGCTTTGATTATTTATTATTTATTCTACAATAAGGATGCAAAGCTGCTAACGTTTAGGGTTGAGGCTAACGCTTTTCTACATTTAATCCCATTGCATTTTACATTAGAGCAAAAAGGAACAAACATTTTCCCTCGTATGATTTGGCCTCGTTAATAATGCTGGTATGCTGTATGTTAGTTACCAGCACATTGCTATTGGTGGTATTTTTATACAAGAGCAAACTTTACTCTTGTATTTTTGGTTGTGGAGAGGTAATTAAAAAAACAACCTCTTCTAGTGTCTCATACACGCCACTGCAACATGTGGAGAAAACCAAACGCCGCGCCAAGTTACAGTCACACAGCTATGATGGGACAAGTGTGGATGATGACACTTACAAAATTGCCATAATAACAATCAGGCCCCTTGGACCCTCTGCTCAAATCAAGGCTCCCTTCAGCAGGAATCAAAGCTCACATGAAACCCTGTGATCAGCTGGAACCTCCCGGTGAGCAGAGGAAGCATCCAGCAGCTTTCTGATTGCCAGCTGACCAACACGTCCCCGCGGACGCCTCAGAGGCCTCGATCTGCGCCTCTGTTTATTTACCAATTCATCTGTGAAATTAATAAGCTCTCAGCAGCAGTGGGGGTGCGGAACAAGAGCAGTGGCTTCTCAGGTCGAACCTGCAGCCGTTGGTTCTTGCAGAAACAGTTTCCCCGGGCAGCATCGTCTGAGTCACTGTTTCACTTGGGTTGAAGAGGAGTGAGCGTCCTCCTTCGTCCTTCTGGACTCGTTTAACACCCGTGGCTTATTTTTTTCGGTTTTTCTAGTAGTTTAAAACTCACACGTTTATCCATTTTTTTCCTGACAAATCTTCCAGGTGCCCGAAGCTATTTCTAAGTGTCAGCGAGCAGGCATCACTGTGCGCATGGTCACCGGAGACAACATCAACACCGCCCGCGCCATTGCAACCAAGTGTGGCATCCTGCTGCCCGGGGAGGATTTCCTGTGCATGGAGGGCAAGGAGTTCAACCAGCACATCAGAAACGACCAGGGAGAGGTGAGGTCGGCCAAAAGAAAAATATTGTGTGTGTTGTGTGAAAGATGAGTCCCTTGGTGTTGGTGTGGTTGGTTACAGGTTGCAGTTTTGGGCACATGTGAGATGAAGCTCACACCAACTCTGTGTGTAAAACTTATGAGGCAAAACTTAAGTATTTGGCTCATAATGTGTTACATGAAATAAAATCATCAAAATGTTGTTAATTTTTTTTAATTTTCTAGGTGGAACAAGAGCGCCTCGACAAGGTTTGGCCCAAACTGCGTGTTCTGGCTCGTTCTTCACCGACAGACAAACACACTCTGGTCAAAGGTGGGTTCATTCTAACAGGGATTCAGTATTACAGTGTAGGATGTGTAATTTCTACATTAGTCTGTAAACCAGACCAGTTTTAAACCGGATTTGATGCTGGTTGAAAGCTCTAATTGAAAAAAATAAGGCTGTCGAAAAAAATTAAGATGCAGTAACAGAAGTACCTTTCCTGAAAGATTCATTCACTCGTTGAGACGGAGAACTGTTTCCTTGTTCCGTTCTGTCGCTCAGGCATCATCGACAGCACGGTGGGTGAAACGCGACAGGTGGTGGCAGTGACGGGAGACGGCACCAACGACGGCCCCGCCCTCAAAAAGGCTGATGTTGGCTTCGCCATGGTAACCGCTTCTTCATTTTTGTTCTTCTCCCCGTCGCCTTTATTCCACAGCTCCTCGCTCGTTCACTCGTCTGCTGTTTCAGTTTTGCTCCGCATCATTACCGAGAAGAAAATGAATCCTTTAAAGTTAATTACATTTCTAATGCAGCCACAAAATAGGTATTTTCTCTAGACGACATCTACAGTGACGCTCGAGCTTAATGCCTCAGATTCATTTAGACAGCAGCTGTGAAATGGAATAGTAAATCAATAAATGTTGAGCTTGGATGCCTCGGCTCATCCACACAGTGGGGGTCCCACTCTCCCACCACGTTTACTGCCTTTATTCCCCAAAGAACAACACACAGACAGGGAGAATATTTCTGTCTTTATATATAAATATACACACACACACACAAATCAGTCTTACCATTCCAGTGAGTCTGCATGTTTAATCGTCCGTGTGCAAGTGCGTGCGTGCGTGCGTGTGTGTGTGATAACCATTTTGCAAGTCATGTCAAGACATTTGGATGTATTCCTTTGTCCCCAAATTAATTTCAGTCCCACTAAACTTGTCCTTTTTTAAATCTCCATCATAGCTAACATCATGTTTGTAAAACAAATATGAAAATACATAATGATGACCAAAGTTTTATATATAAATATACAGCACAGCTGATAACATACGCACGGTATCAATTTTTAAAGTGCCTGTGGACGAGCTCAGTAACACGAGCTGAGCTCCGCGTCGTTGTGTTCACTGAACTCCAGTGTCTCCTCCAGGCCGCTCGGCAGCCGCTCCCCCACAGTCGTCGCCGTTCTTAAACACACCGCGGAGGAGCCCCGGGGACTCAACACAGTCACCTTCCCGTCCCAACGTGTCCCACGTGGAACATTTTCAGTCCGCACCGAGTGTCCCTGTGCAGTTATCACCTGCTCAGCTGCAACAACAGATGCTCGGCTCCGTCTGTTTGGCAGAGTGTGACTCTGCAGCTTCCTGGTGGTTACTGTTAACACGAGACCAATTCTCCCGCTTTATGTTGGTGGACTGGGACAAACGTAAAAGCCACGTACACTGTAGCTGCAGACCCACATCACCTGGAGCCCACTGGCCTGGTTGCTCTCTCCTGGGTTGGAAAAAGAAAATCCAGAAATGTTCATCAGCCGCTCTCTCCTCCTCCTCTTCCTTGTACTGCACTCGTCGTTCTGATTTGGAGGTTCAGTGGAATGATGATGCTGAAGCTGTAAACAGCGGTTCTCGGAGACAGGAAGTAGTCACAGTAAACTGTTTTTGAGGTTCTCAAAGAGCCATTTGGTTCCCAGTCCCTTTAGCTTCTCTTGACCCTTCATCACAGCTTGTGTGTGTCCATGAGATGTGATCAGTTCAACGTGCATGTACGTGTACAGTATGTTTTCTTCTTTCCTACCTCTCTGATGATCTCATGACCCCGTCAGATTAATCTTGCGACCCCATAGGGAACCCCCACAGTCGTGTTGAGCTGCACAGCTTTGCTATATTGCAGATGTGAAGTAAAAAACCTAAAACCTTTTTGTTATGTTCTGACTTTGCAGCTCTGCTAGAAGCTAGAAATGAAATGACTCTTAATATCAATCACTGGAAAACTCAAAATGATTCTTAGGCTGGATGAGACAGTGAGTATGTTGAGGGCCGGAGTGATTTCAGATTGTGAAAAATACCTCTGGACAAAAATAATTGAGACTCTGAGAGAACAAAGCCAACTGAGATTATTGTCATATATTTGAAATAGAAAAATAATGATGAAGTACAGTAGCTTGAGGTGCCGTTTAGCTCAAACCTGCAGATGAGTTTGATGCAGCCATGATTTATTCCTTGTCTCATAAGAAGAAACTAGTCAAATATATATATATTTGATTGGTACATCAGATCATTTTCCAATCAAATGCCTCATGTTGTTATTTTTTTCCCCCTCGTAGACTCTGTGCGTTTGAGCTTGTGAGCAGCAGCGACCGTTTGAGCGTCGAGCCCTTTGTGATCCGCCGATGCTTGTTAGTCATCAGAGACGCTGCAGCATCCAGCTTTGATTTCTCCGTTTACGGGGGCCGGTCGGACACGAGCGCAGCCGTGAGCACAACGCAAATCGCGCTGCGCCATTAGATTTCACCTTGAGACAAAATGCACCACGTCGTTGCACGTCGTTATAGGATAAACGGAGTTCCATGCTATAGTTTTCTTTCTGTCAACACATCCTTTTCCTTCCTAGGCACCAAAGCTCTCTGGTTCCTACTGGAGATGAAAATCTTAAAAATGTATTTTCACCTTTTAAATGGCTCATTTATTATTAAAACCGCTGGGCACTAGTTTTTAACGTGTTACTCAAATAGTTCATTAGCTGGGGCATTAATACACATGTGGGGGTTAAATTAATATTTACAGCAGCAGCTCACACAAGTGTCCTCTTTCAGACACACCAGGCGTCTCCACACTCTGGAGCTGCCCAGTGCAAACAGTTTGGGGCTCAGTGCCTCGTTCAAGAGCACTTGACGAAAAGCGCTTGTTGAAATCTCAGTCCTTTGCTGCTGAAGGGGTTCTTCATATGAGACCGTAAACACGGGATCCCATCATGTCCCTCTGCTTTTTCTCCTGTCAGGGCATCGCCGGCACAGACGTGGCGAAGGAGGCGTCTGACATCATCCTGACCGACGACAACTTCACCAGCATCGTCAAGGCCGTCATGTGGGGGAGGAACGTCTACGACAGCATCTCCAAGTTCCTGCAGTTCCAGCTCACCGTCAACGTGGTGGCCGTGATCGTGGCGTTCACCGGCGCCTGCATCACACAGGTTGGATGGTTACTCTTACTTTTTTACTACTACTGCATCTATTGCTAGTATTTATTTGATCATTTTATATTTTATTTCTTCACAAACGGAGTGAAAACGATACCCTGTGTGCTGACATAGCTTCACAAGCAGGAGAGAAATACAGTTTGCAATTTCATTTTCAAGTTGGAAAGAGTCCATGATGCATTTCATTTCATTATCATTGATTGTGGGGGTTGTTTTTCAAGGTTCTTATTTTCTTTAAATTATTCATCCCGTAACGAATTATGTCTTTTCTAACATCAAAATAAATGTAATCAATATTAGAATAATTATTTTTTAGATTATCTTGAGGATTGTTCCATAGATTCGCCCTGTTTATTGAAATTGATTTTTTATTTTTTATTTATTTATGATCAAATAAATCATCAGGCTCAGCTGTTTGTGTTTCGTGCTAATTATCAAATTGAACCATGCTAATGAGATAAACTAAGATGATGGATGTGTTGAAAATGATACCAGCTAAACATCAGCGTGTTAGTGTGATAATTGGCATAATGTGGCAAACAGTACATGTTTAAAAGAGTGCATTTAAAAAAAACAACTTTAAATTTCTCTTTTCAATATTATTTGATCATCCTGCCTTTTGAAGTTTTTAATCCAAAGGGATGAGTTCTGCCTTAAGCACGAAGCTCAGTCAGATTTAACATTAGAGAGATAAGAGTCAAACTTTCCTCCACCGACCTGTGGCTTTAATACCGTCAGGTTTAAACGCTCCGTCTTCCCTCCGCGGGGGAAGAGAGTCGGGATGCAGACGTTTGAGCTTTCAGCTCAGATGTTGGTGAATCAGTATTTCTACCTATTACATTTTTTAGCTGTTGATTTTTGTTTGGTTGATGGACCCGACTGGAAGCTTGTGTTCTGATAGGTTGATTCAGTTTTAAGACTTTCTGTTGTGTTGTTGCTCACATCTCATCTGTAAATCTCTGTTTGGTCAAATATCCACAGAAAGAGGAAGGAAACCAAAAAACAAAACGAATCACGTGTGACTTTCATGCGACCGTCTCGGTGCTGTGAGGAGGCGATTGCGACCGTGTCATATTTTTTTGTTTCATAATGTGTCTCTTATCATGAAAGTGAACTCCTGACACAATAAAAAAAAAAAGAAGTAACCAGCGGCTGTGTATTAATTGAAAGGCTCACAGCTGGCAGGACAGATAACTAACTCGTCTCCAGAGCGGAGGACACAAAGTAGGCTAAGATACCGCCTGAAACCATGGCAACGCGTCACCGTCATAATCCCGAAACGTAACGGGGACTCAGCAGGTCTCTGTGCTGCGTTCATGCGCACTGATCATCCAGCGCCTTGGTCTTATGATTGGCCACCGAAATGTTGGCGCTGATCATTAGTGGACGGTGAACGGATTTATGGGGTGACTGTTTATACAGAGGATGAACCCAGGAGGGTTCAACATGTGTCTATGTATGTAAATATGTAAATATGTATTTGAATCTGAAGAATAGGATGATCAGTGTCCATCTGGATCGGACGGGCCTCAGCCCCGGAGGTCAGGATGGATATCTTTTACTCTTTCGTGTGAAGTCAATAACATACAGTAAAGCAAAGCCCCGTTGAGTTGCGTGTCGTATCTGCACAGTGGAAACTCTAGACGAAGCCTGCAGTAAAGAGGCGATCCACGAATGTCTGGGAAGTGAATGTCACACATAAAGAAAAAGGGGGAGCTCCTAGGTGAGCACATTCACCTTGCACACATTTAAAGCGGGCCTGCCGGCACATATAACTAGTCCACGGTGGCCCGGAAGTCTCGAACAGACAGCGAAAAGCTGCAACGCGAATAGGAAAAGTCACAACACGATGTTCGCGAGGTCGAGACGGTGACCGTTAAAGTTCGGTTCAAGCAGCAAACATTAGACGGCAGAGAACATCAATATAAACGTTGTTCATTTGTGACGATCATTAAGCCACAGCAATTGTTTCAGTGAATTAATTCATAGTCAATGGAGTGATGGCAACCAACGTCAACATCCGTAGTTGGAAGGAGTTTAGTTTACCTGACGTCCTCATTTCTTCTTAGCATAGCACACCAGAAACACGGAGCGCGCTGTCGTGGCTGAGTTGCATTGTGGGTAGTGTAGGCGTCAGACAAACGTATGAAATAAGAAAATACAAATATCTCAACCAAAGTCATGGTTAGTTTCCTTGATAGGAACCTGAAACTTTTTACTACAGGTCCAAACAAGATAGAGATGTGCTATTATTGGTTGTTGATTATCATTTCCTAGTATTTGTTCAACATTCAGATTTATGTGCCTTCCTGTAAACTGACCTCCTGACCTCCTCCTCCTGCAGGATTCTCCTCTGAAGGCCGTCCAGATGCTCTGGGTGAACCTCATCATGGACACTCTGGCGTCCCTGGCTCTGGCCACCGAGCCGCCCACCGAGTCCCTGCTGCTGCGCCGACCCTACGGCCGCAACAAGCCCCTCATCTCCCGGACCATGATGAAGAACATCCTGGGCCACGCCGTGTACCAGCTCGTCATCATCTTCACCCTCCTCTTCGCCGGTGAGTGAAGCGACTACGGCAGCTGTGGAAACCGGACGAGCCGTTTGACCAGAATCTCCCTGCTCAGTTGCACATGTGGAACAATCATCGATCAGACTCCGCTTCGGAGGAAAAATAAGGATGTGGTCCAAAAATGAATTCTGTGTCTTTTTCCTGTTATTTCCAAGGTGAGTCCATTTTCGACATCGACAGCGGCCGCAACACTCCCCTGCACTCGCCGCCGACCGAGCACTACACCATCGTGTTCAACGTGTTCGTCATGATGCAGCTCTTCAACGAAATCAACGCCAGGAAGATCCACGGAGAGAGGAACGTGTTCGAGGGCATCTACAGGAACCCCATCTTCTGCAGCGTCGTACTGGGGACCTTCATCCTGCAGGTAACGCATCATCATCATCATCATCATCCTTTCTACATTTAAATCTCCAAGTGTCCTGGTTCTCCTCCTGTCTGGGGAAACTCCCATCACACCGCAGCAGCTGACGACACAGAATCGGTTCAGACTCGTGTCGTGGCTACGAAAGCTCCAAAGTGTTTTTCTACACAAAGGTTCAACTTGCAGGTCTTATATTCCCTTCTTCTTTTTGCAAAATAAATAAATAAATAAATAGACGGGGCAAAAGAAAATACCTTACATTCCTAAAATGTCTTCGCTTCGGTGTCTTTGGAAGAGTCCTCTGTCGTTCCAAGGACTCGGGGGTTACGACTGTATTCAAAAAAGCAGTGGATGATAGTGATATTTTTATTTAGGGAACTGTAGTTCTAGGATTGTGGACAGAGACATGAGAACCCCCCTGAGAACCACAATTTCGTGTTGACCCCCTTAAATTCTATGATTGGCTATGTACAGGAGAAATCCACCCTAACAAGGCCCCATGTGGTTTGTTTGAAACCTTTAATTTCATTACTTTACTCTTGTTTATGTGTTTGCACTTTGTCTTGTCCTCCTCAGATCATCATCGTTCAGTTCGGAGGGAAGCCGTTCTCCTGCACGGCCCTGACCATCGACCAGTGGCTGTGGTGCGTGTTCATCGGAGTGGGGGAGCTGCTGTGGGGACAGGTGAGATCAGAACAACAGACTCACAGCAGCCGCTCGTCAGAACCCTAACATGAACCGGGCCAGAGTTCTGACGATGACAATTATATATATATACGCCGAGGAGAGAGCGAAGAGGTGGATATATGTGATGTTTTGTGGCAGCAAACTGTTGCCTGTCACACTTGTGCTGCTGCAGCGTTGCCATCACGACCATCGCCATGGTAATGAGCTCCGCACATGAAAGCAGCCCGACTCCTGTATGTGAACGCCGAGCAAGAAACGAACCCTGCGTGTCAGTCCCTCTGTGCATACACACACACACACACACACACACACACACACACGATGGTGTTACCATACGCACACACACACACACACTTAGGCTTAGAGAACATACGTTGTATAGAGAAAAATAGTTGCGATGTAGGAAGGCTGTTGGGTTCAGTTGGAGGACAGAGACTGAGAACAGAGACAGAAAGATGCTGACAGAAACAGACTGATCTGAGGTCTGTGAGGTAAAACGCCTATGGTTTCTAACAGAGAGAGAGAGAGAGAGAGAGGTAACAGACACATAAAAAAAAGATGTGAAGCTGCAGCAGGAGACTGGGTGTGTCTCTCTCCGGCCTTTTTAATAGAACAATGAACAAACAAGTTCAATACACCTTCACATCCGTTCACACACAAAAATAATCAAAATAGATTTCAGGTTTTTTTTTCTGTCTCCAGTTCAGCTTTGAAGAATGTTGACTTTTTTATTGAGAATTTTGCAATAAAAAAAAAAATAATAATAATTTCAAGAGCTCCTTTTTCCCCGAGACGAAGTTGTCAAACTTCCACCAGATTTCAGGGACAAAAAACGTTACTCATGATATTGATCATCACTGCTCTTAAAGGGGCATATTTATAAAATGAACTGTTGAGTTGTGTCATCATTTCATGGTAAAACTCACTACAGGATGTTACCCCACCCTCCCAGATCAAGGTGTATCTTGTAATTAAAAACTTTCTTCTCTTTTTTGTCTGCCGCGCTCAGCTGATCTCGGCCATCCCAACCCACCACCTGAAGTTCCTGAAGGAGGCGGGTCACGGCACCACGAAGGAGGACATCCACGAGGAGGAGATGAAAGAGGGCGCAGACGAGATCGACCACGCCGAGATGGAGCTGCGGAGAGGCCAGATCCTGTGGTTCAGAGGTCTGAACCGCATCCAGACGCAGGTACGACTGTCAGCACGCCGTGTCTACCTACGATAATTGCACGATTCAAATATCTGTTCTGTCGGAGCAAGAAAGAAAGTGTCAGTTGCCATGGTAACACAGGACACGGGAAGCAAACATGTAAAACTTGATTTTACTTTTGATTATTTTAGTTTTGTTTGTTTTATTTTGTGAAATGTTCAGGTAATGTTTCGTTCAATCACCTACATAACAAACTTGGACTCCAGCTGAGCCGCTGCTGCTCCACCGACGTCCGCTCACGAGACAAACTGTCCCACTGGAGACGTTTCATCACGACTATGAGAGTCAACAGTTTCAATATCGATGTGACTTTAGACACAATCCGAAACAACGTAAATACGATCTTTGATGAAAAGTTCCTACTTCAGTGTTCGAGGTTTATTACCCGAGGGTAAATTCGATTCACTGAACAAGACATCACAACGACACGGATTCAGAAGGCATTAAAATAAAATACATTAAAAGTATTATCATCGTAACAAAATGGAATAAGGGGAAAATAAATATTGAATATTACCATAGAAATTGCTGCTAAACTCTGAAAATGTCCTTTGAGCGGATCTGAAAAAGTCTCATCAGAGTTGTAGATACTGTCGACGTTAACGGCAGACGACACTAAAACTATCTGACATTGTGTTCCCTCGTCCCTGACTCCGACCTCAACCCGTCACAGCCAAATGCCAAACCCGCGGCCCTCACCCCAAAGTCACGCCGACCCTCAGTCTCTACCTGCGGGGACCCAGATGTTTCCCCCACGGGTTGTTATGCTGATATTCATTTCTCTGTAATGTGGCACAGTGTTAACACTGTTGATTATAACATCTCATTTTCTGACACAAGAAGTAAATGAACGTTATAAACCGACGACGACTAGTCGACTAATTGCTCGAAGTAACGACTTCTTGTCGATTGGAAAATCTTAGATCAGCGGCAGCTCGACTTGTGTTGGAGCTGAACAGCTGTCTTCTCCAGTGACTCAGAAGTGCGTGCGTGTGTGTGTGTGTGTGTGTTACCATCCTCCTACAGGATGGATCAACACACTGAGCATTAGCATGTCCACAAGCAGTCCCATTCAGTCCCAATGGGCTTCATTAGCCTCGATGCTAACACCCACCTACAGTAACAGCAGCCAACACTCTGCTCCCACACACACACACACACACACACACACACACACTCTCGACGCCACAGAGGTCAGGTGTCTCCATCTCAGCGCTGAACTATCTGGTACTTATTGTGGCCAGAAGGGAAACTCATCTGAATATAGAATAACAAATATCTTCTTCTTCTGCTTTGTCCTCTGGAGTTTTTCAGTTTGGCCTCTGCTGAAGCTCCACACACTGATCAAAGTCAAACAAGCGACTGTATCTCATCTTGTATCTCACTCTACTTTAAACCGTTGCTGCAACAATCACATTCACTTTTCTTGGAGTCATTATCTGGATGGAAAGTCCTTGGAATATCTGAGGGTCAAAAGCAAATTTCTGCTATTCTAACCATGGTCCTCCAGAAAACCTCCCAAATGGATACACATGTTCAGGATGGGCTGATGGACGATGTGAATAACCACCCTGTAGTGAATTAGTAAAGGTCATGGTTTATTTTGGAGAACGCCATCCCGACAGAAACACGACGCAGAACTCATTCAGAGTTGACGAGAAAACATGGTGATTATACACATGTGAACGCAGAGTTGTGGACAATATATTCAATTTCTGTGAATGAGTTCTTCTGAATATTACACACTGTAGCTTTAATTAACTCGTGCGAGTAAAAACACAACGTAGACGTCAGTGACGTCGGGAGAATATCAACATTAATTGGCTTCTCGACATCACGTCGACTCGAGCGCGCGATGCCAAGGACGGGAATTTTGCATGTAAGCCTTGTCCGCGTAAAAATTTGCATATGTGATGAGAAATTTGCGTCTTTGCATTGACGCCCAAAAAATCAGCTTCACGTTTGGTGTGAACGCACCACAAGACGTCTCACTGTGATTTGCTGAGTCCGGTGCAGAAACACTAAAATCGCGAAGCTGCAGCTAAATGTTTTTTCTGCGCTGGAGCACTAATGCTAATTCTGACGATTATTAGGGTTCTTTTAACCGGAGGAAGCGCTCTCTCTTTTCTCTTCGCGTATCTGTAATATCAGTGTGTCGTCCCCGTTGGGACGGGCGGATGAGGGGGATGGAGGGGGAGCCGGCAAAAGGCTGCGAGCTAATTAGGTTCTTATCTCCCCGTCCTCCTCCTCCTCCTCCTCCTCCTCTAATCCTGGTGGGCAGCAGCGTTGTGGCGCTCAACGCCTCGACAGTCAAACACAGAGGGGGAATAATTGGTACAAGCCGCGCTCACTGTTGAAACTTTATCAGCCGTTCCAAGTGACACAGTTTCTCCTCTTTCTTCCGTCTCCACCACGTCTCTCTCTCTCGGAGGAGGAGGACGTTCAGCCTGATTCAACAAGCTTTTTGTTCCCCGTCCTGGTTCCTCTTTCATCCCGGCGTTCTATCAGAGCATCTTCCGGATTTTCGCATTTTGAGTCTTTGACTAAGTAAATGAATGACAGCTCTCTCGCTGCGTTTCTCCTCGTTTCTTCAAGCTCTCCTCCGTCCCGCTCTCTCTCCATCGTCCTCCCCTTCTTCTGTGTTTTGTTTCTGTCTCATGTTCTTCTGTGTCTCTCCAGCCTCCTCCCCCTTCTCTATTGAAATGTGCTTTCAGCTGCTCGACTGATCGCCACTGTTCGGGGTTTTACAATTGGAAGATTGGATGTTGGAAAAAGATGTTTGTGTTGGTTTTTTTCCAGTAAATCTCTTAAAACATGCAAAAACATTGCAGTGGTACGTTGGAAGGAGGAGGATCTCTGTGTCTTTGTTTCGTATCCTCTTTATGCCACGAACAAAAGCCAATGAAGCCGCCTGACGTGTAGAAACTGGAGGGTGAAACACTGGTACAAGAACTTTTCCAAAAAAACAAACATGCATACAAGTGACATCAGGAAGTATGACCTCATTTCTTTTACCGGAATATGTTTTTGCATATCATATCTGGATCAGGGAAAAACTCCCGTTAACAAAAGTGTGAATGATCCAAATCACTCGGGGGGGACACACATCTGGAGTGGGTCTGGCTCATGTTGACGTGCGGTGTAACTGTACGACTACACAGTTTGGACACAATCCGGAATCCAGCTGCCCGAGAATAATTCTTCGTACGAGTCCTTCCCCTGCAAAGAAACAATACGTAGAGCTTACAGAGCAGCGACGCTTCAGGAAACTCCAGAGGAAGCCGAAGCCAGAACTAGAGCGAGAAATCGTTCTCACCGGATGTTATTTCCTTCTTACCGTATAAAAAAACATCAGCATCGTTAGCGAGGCGACTTGAAAAGTCTCCTCTTTAGTTCAATGGCCCCGATTGAGGTGGCAGGGGTCGGAGAGGTCATCCAGTATTTTGACCCGAGACACACTTTGTCTGATTCATTTGTACGTCAAGATCCAAGTACAGCGCAGGCAAGAGTGGACATGACAACAGACCACAGGTTTATCACAGCAAATGGAGATGAGGTCTGTCTGAGAATCCGATCAGTCGGCGATGAAGCGCTCGGCGCCAAAATGCAGAGACACGACCATTCATCTCATGGAGAGGTTTGATATCCAGCCTTTGGGAGACAGTGTTGTGTTTACTCCAACTTCTTGGTGACCGTCGTTTGAATTTGAGCAACGGGCAACAGCTGTTTTCCTCCAAACACCGAGCGTCATCCCCGTACTAATATCCTCTCATGACAGGTTGACGTCCACCGACTCTCTGGAATAGGCCGCTGCCATGTTTCCATTAACACTTGTCTGTTCTCAAGGAAAATAGCAATTTCATCACTTTCGCTCTCGGGATCGGCTCAAACCAGCGACTGCACCCGGACGATTCCTCTTCTTTCTTTCTGTCTGTCTGGTGATTGTTGTTCTCTACTTAATAATAATAATGACAACTTCACTTCCTTCCAGCCTTTTTTCTTTTTTTTTTTAAACTTCTGTACCCTCTCTTCCTTCCTTCTCGTTTCCTCTCGTCCGTCCTGTCCCCTCGCTCTGCTCTCTAACCTCTGTGCTGTGGCTGTCCCTCCTTCAGATGGATGTGGTCTATACCTTCCAGACGGGCCAGGCGGCGGTGCCAGGCGCCCTGCGCCGCCAGCCGTCCGTCGTCAGCCAGCACAACGACGCCACCGCCGCCAAAACTCTCTCTAGCCCCACCCACGTGGGGCTTAGCTCCTCCTCCTCTCTCACCAACTCGGCCGGGGCTCCGCCCCTTGCCGCCGCCGCTTCCTCCTCCGCTGCAGGCAGTGAGTCGGTTGCCCCCGGAGACCAGCTAACACCGCGCTTGCTCTGTTTTGAACTGCATGAACCGCTGAGCGCTCGCATGAGTCCATCACGCCATTTTCCTGCCACGAGCAGGTGTCTGCACGTCCTCAACTCATCTGACATATAGCAATGATGATCTTCGCTGTTATGGTTCATATCCGACTAATAAAACATGACAGGAAGTTTACATCAAGCTGATTGTCACGTGTAGGCAGCATGTGAGAGCCGCTGTAGCTGCCAGTAACTGTCACGCACAGTTTCAAAGTGACGCCCTCACTCTTTTTTAATATTTTATAATTTGCAGATCAAAAGACATGTAGCAGTGTTTCCTTTAACGGGACGACACTCTCACCAAGCTGAACTGTGAGCGCAGCTGCAGCCATTCAAACATTGATGGCGATATATAAAAAAAGAAGAAGAAGAAAATTATGTTGCGGTAAAAAAAAAAGCAGAACTCTGCAAACCCGCTCAATTTTGCATTTTTGTCTGCAGCTGCTTTCCTGTGGGAACGCTTTTATTGTGAAGCAGAAGCAGCAGGAAGTGATCAGCTTGAATCTAAAAAGTGAGGAGTCATGAGACTGACAGGAGGAACTCAACTGGATGTGGTTAGACTAGCGTGCTTATTTCAATACAGTACCACCGACTCCTGTAAAGCTCCTTTTTGATTTATTTAATCTAAACATTGACAGAAATTTAAAACTATTGTTTAAGGAAAAAACTGAAATGACTATAAAGGAAATTATATTTCTTTGACGTTTTTAGTAAGTAGAAACAAACGGACTCGGGCTGCGTGTTGTAGACTCGAGTCTCGGTCTTTCGTCGACAGGGAGACAAACATATTTTCATCTCCACCAGCTAAGAATGAACTTGCAGACAGCCTGACGTGTTTCCATGTTCTTCCTGCCTCCATTTCCTGACACCTGTCTTCACTTCCTCTGCGCCTGCTGCATGTCGTTCCCCCTCGTGTGACGAGCCGGTGACAGATCACAACTGTTGTGGCCAATTAGAGGGAAGATACTGTGAATCCTCCTGAACCCCAAAAGAAATCTCCTGTCCTATTTTCCTTTGTTGTTGTGGGGTTTTTAGTTTTTTTTCTTGGAGGCGACAGCCTGGGCACCAAGATAATTTTATGGGTTAATCCTGAGCAGGGTAAAATCTGTCAGGCTCGGCAAGTCTCATGGTTTAACAGCCAAGAGCTTTTTAACTCTGTGTGTGTGTGTGTGTGTGTGTGTGTGTGTGTGTGTGTGTGTGTGTGTGTGTGTGTGTGTGTGTGTGTGTGTGTGTGTGTGTGTGTGTGTGTGTGTGTGTGTGTGTGTGTGTGTGTGTGTGTGTGTGTGTGTGTGTGTGTGTGTGTGTGTGCATATGTGCTTGTGTGCATATGTGTGTATGTGCTTGTGTGTGTATGTGCTTGTGTGTGTGTTTGTGTGCATATGTTTGTGTGTATGCGTTTTTGCATGTGTGTGTGTGTGCATATGTGCGTGTGTGTGTGTGCGTGCGGTGCTCAGCCTGCAGCTCTCCTGTGGCTCGGTAATAGAGAGCTTTGAACTGCAGGATTATTAATTATAATGAAGAGTGTCTGCTGGTGTGTGTGAATCAGTGTGATCAGCTGCAGAGAGAGAGAGAGCAGCCAGAGGACAAAATGTTTCTGGCTCTGAATGTGATTATCAACGCTCGACAGTGTGCATGCATTTGTTGTTTTTCCCCCCCGTGTGTGTGTGTGTGTGTGTGTGTCTTTGTGTGTGTGTGTGTTTTGTGTACTGCGACATGGGCATCGTTTGAAATGTGTCAGTACTGCTGATGACACCACAGTTTGCAGTTTTCCTTCATGTCAGTCGGTAGATTTATTGCGAACGTGTTGGTGAAATTGCAGAACTGAGGTAAAAATATGAACCGACACGACTCCTGTTTCGTCAGATGATAAAGTTGGTCCTTTTTTGTGCATCAGGAAGATCAGAATCTGTTTGATTTTTCTACAAAACGTGTTTTTCATTTGACAAAAAATGTAAAGAGTCTGAAGACGACGCAGCAGATTCATGTTAATGTTCAGGTTTCCACTTACTTTGTGACATGCAGTTTAAAAGTGGTTACTTAAAATATTAGAATCTGGGATTTTAGAATTTCAAATGGGATCAGAAAAGACAAGACAGGATATGACTAGTACAGATTTTTTTTTAAGTGTGTGTACTCCCTGTGACACGTGTGTGTGTGTGTGTGTGTGTGTGTGTGTGTGTGTGTGTGTGTTTGATGGCACTCCACATTCATCTGCCTGATTATTGTGTTGTTGTTCATCTTCCTGCTCTCATTTGCCTCCAACATCGTGTTGATCTGGTGTTTGTTTTTTTACCTTTTGTGTCGAAGTGTTGTGAATATTTTCTCAGTTTTCATCCAGCCGACTTGTTTTCTACCTGGTTTCACGTTGTGTTTTGTGGTTTTTGCACCCGCCCAGATTCAGACGCACCAACCCCCATGAGTCCCCGCTGCCTGTTTGACGTCACCCTTCCATAAAAAGACAAAAAGTGGGATCTTCGTCTGTCAATCTGCTCGTCCTCTGACATCTCCTTTCTTCTTTTCCCCCTCTCAGATTAAGGTGGTGAACGCGTTCCGTAGCTCCCTGTACCCCCTGGAGAGCCCAGAGTCCCGTAGCTCCATCCACAGCTTCATGGCCCACCCCGAATTCGTCCCCCTGTCCGAGGAGGAGGCTCGCATCGCCACCATCGAGGAGACGGGCGACGAGATCGAGCCCCTTCCCGGCGCCTCCTCTGGGGCGACGGGAGGAGGAGGAGGAGGAGGAGGAGAGCCACCCAGCGCCTTCCCCCGCAGCCGCGCCTCGCCCATCTGAGCTCCGCCTCCTCATCCTCGTCCTCCCTCCTCTCCATCAGCATCATGTGTCATCCCACCAACCGAACTGTCGCACCGAGGAGGGGAGGCCATCGCTCTCCGCTCGTCCCTTCATTGTGCACACACACATGCTTCACGTCGCCTTCACCCCCCCGTCAGTCATTCCTGCAACGTTTGTGTTTTCTCTTTCATAGTGACTGTGGCGTCGTTCTGCCTGTAAGGCCCCCCCCCCCCCCCCCACCACCACCACCACCACCACCACCACCCCCCCCCCCCCCCCACCCCCACCCCCACCACCACCACCACCGCCCCCACCTCCACCGCACACAGCGGATCAGTGGCGTCTCCGCCGCGGGAAGGCCTTTCCTGTTTGTACCATTCATGTATATTTTTTACCTGATGATTTTCCTTTTTGGAAGAAAAACAAAGCTTTTAAACTTACGTTGGGTTTCGCTCTTTCTTTGTTTCGTTGCGGGACTCGCAGCAGCGCGTCGTGTTTTTCTGTACTCGTGTCATTCCCCCTCCGTCTTCTGCGCTCTCGGGGAAACGGCACCGGACTTCTCAGCGAGTGCGGCGGTTCTCATGTACATACACGCTCTCCGCTCTTCTCCACTGCTAACAGCCGGGTTTCTGGTGGTCAGAAGAGTTTTTAAAGGCAAATGCAAAAATGTAACCATTTTTTTTTTAATTTTCTTCTCTTTTTCTTCTTCTAGATGTTGAGCTTTTGTTTTGAAAAAACCTCCTAACGAATGTTAATCGATTCAAACTCCTGAGAATGTCTTGTGAGTGTGACACTACGGTCTTCAAGGTTCCGCTGTTGAGAAAAAAAAAAGAGTTCTTCCCTTTATCGTGTCTGTATGTGTTGGTTTTTTAATTTTTTTTTATATTTTTAGCTGCCGTGTTGCATGTGGAAAAGACAGAATGTTTATAAACCCCATAAAATATCCAACATGGCGGCGTCCAGAGGAGGGAGTCTGACCCCATCATCCAGTCAGGGTCCTGGTTCCCTCTGCCCCCCCCCCCCCCCTTCTAGTACGATGCATGTTGTGTGTCATCCGTGTCGAGTCGCATGATAACTTGGATTGAATATTTGGGATTCTGTTTAGGAACAAGCGTCTTGTGTGTTGGTCTGCGGCAGCATCTGTTCAGAGAACTTCTGTCGGACCGGAAAACGTCAACCGTCGCCACAACTGGAGAACGAGAACAGAGGAAACCAGACTCGTCGATATGCTCGCAGAGGGAACTGTCGCGGCGCGCTCTGCTGACAGCAGGGCAGTGGGAGTCCGCACACGTGGAGTGATTCACCCGTCACGTTCCCCCGTCTGCCCTGGTCCTCGTCTCCTCCCGCAGCGGCTTGGACAGAGACGAATACACCGACAGACGCCGACGCGAAATAGAAGAGAGGTGACAGATAGTGTTCCGCTCGCATCGCTCAGGTGTGGACTCTCCAGTCTGAACACGACTGGAGCTCAGCCCGTCGGCCACGTTGCCCCTCGGCTCCTCAGGCCGCCCCCGTGAGGCGGAGCCCCCGACGCCCCCGCCGAGGAAGCTCCATTCAAGCGCCTCGACCTCTGAGCGACGCAGTTTGAGTGTAGGTCGAGGGCCTCGTCGTCAGGTCGGCAGACGCTCCCGTTGACTCTTCAACAAGACCCAACGGAACGTGCGAAATAGTTTTTCCACGCAAGTGCAGTGACGCGATTTCACAATGAATGACAAAAGTGATGCAAATTTCAAATTCCACTTTGCGTCGAGTCTGAATTTCGGAGTTTTACTACTTTTCTCCTGCACGTTCCCGGGATGAGGCGAGTTCACATCTAGTTTCCCCCGAGGTCGTCCTTTCCCGCGATGCCAAATGTCGTCACGCCGCATTGAGACATTTGTATTCACGTCGTTGTACGTTAACGCAGAAAGCTCACGACGGTATCGGTGAGTCTCTCGTTTCTGTTTCCGTTCCACAGAAGCAAAGTTCGCTGATCTCTGAACAGAGTCTGGACCAAGGTCTTGTCTTCGTGTAGCACGAATCTTAGTAAACGCATCTGATCTGTTTCCCCCCTCGTTTGTCAAGAGTTTCACTCACAGAAGCTAAAATCGGTCGGCCGGTGACGTCCCCGCAGAGGAGGTGATGGACCCCCCTCCCTCTGCTGTGCTGGGGTTTGACCCACAGACGCTCGGTCGGTCGGTCGCGGAGGTTTATAGGACGAGTCGATGATTTCAGCCTGTAGAGTTAAATCCACTTCCTGCCGCCGTCCGCAGATTACTGTCTCACTACCCCCTCGTCGTCCCACTAGCAGCCACCGGCCGACGTTGTGACCCGAGGAGGCGTTACCGGAGTCGTGTGCTACTACGGCCCTCCTCCCCCCGTCCTGTCACGCCTCTCTGATGAGCTTTTTTCTATGTAACTCAGAGCCATATTTTATAGGTTGTCTGTATTGTTTTTTTTATCTCATTGTTCTTGAGGTTTTGTTTCCTTTGGACTTTCTGGCCCATGACCC